>NW_010115855.1:97046-113244 GCF_000699245.1 Pterocles gutturalis | reverse complement strand
TTGATGATCTTTAAGGTCCTTTTCAACCCAGGCCATTCTATGATTCTATGATGCTATGATTTTATCTTATTTGCCCACTGAGGACACGATATATATTAAAAACTGCTTTATAGTTATTTGACCTACATTGTCACATTGCCTGGAGTCTAACCTGATTTACTTCTTTTTAAAACTAATCAGTGGGCTGCCACTTCACAGTCATCAGAAGAACTCGTGAAGCTGTAGGCTTTCCAGGAAAATACATTAAGCACCTTCAGTTGAAATCTTCAACTAGAAACTGGAATGTTAGAAATTTTTGAGATGCTAGCAGGCACTGTCTTCTGTTCCTTGTATGTTAATTTTTTTATCCTGGCAGTAGCCAAATCACTGCAATCTAAAGATATGAAACAGAATCAGTGCAGGGTGCAGCCAGGGCCCATCCCACCACCCCCAGCCAGTGCTCCCCCTTGGACAGCCCCAGGCCAGGGCAATTGGGCCCCTTCCTGGGGACGGGGACAGGCTGAGGCCAGGTTGGGACATCAGCTCACAGGATCTCCCAAGGGATCCACATTTGCATCAGGGAAAGTAATCATGGCACAGGCAAGGCACAGCACAGACCAGAGGCATAATCCATGATCCCAATGGAATCTTTATCCAAAGTGAGAACTGGCTCCTACTCCATTACCTTATATTTGCAACTGTTTCTTGAAGCAGAGGGTGACCTGCTGGTAGAGGAGGAAAAGGACTGCAACCTCCCACCTCACATCCCACCTTCCCCCAGGACAATTCTCCTGGGCTTGCTTTCTTCTTCCCATTTTTCCTGTGACCCTCATCTTTTCCTCCAAGACCGTGCTCTGTTCCATGGCAACCATTGAAGGATGCATTTGTCTGAGCCTTTGGGGACCAGAGAGGTGATCTGGACTAAGGTCTGCAGCAAGGATGCTGTCTCACATAATGGGACAGAGACCTTCACGTCTCTACATCCAGTTCTATTGCTTGTGCAATAACAGGTGGAGGTGAACTAAGGTGAGGTAGTACAGCAGCAGCTCTAGCACCATGGATGAGAGAAGTCCTCTTTCCAGAAGAGCCCAAGCTTGTGTGCTAAAGAAAGGTAACAGTGGAGCAGGGCAGTTAAGAGGTAGAGGTGCTTTGTGAGAGGATGTCTGTGTAAGAAGTGGGATGAAGGATGTGAGATACTAAGGACGAAGGCTTTTATGCATTTACAGTGTGTGCTTTCTGGTGCTTTGGCTAGGTGACCAGGGTTGTGTCTTAGGCAATGACAAGGTGGAGGCGAAAATAGAAAACTGGATACAGGGCTGGGAGCAGAGGTTAGTCTGCATGGGGCTAGGATTGGCAGCTTTTTACTGCAGCTTAGAATACTTTAGGCAGATCAGAGGCTGCAGAGCATGATGGTCTAAACAGCGTGAGAACCAAACCAATTTCCAGCCTTACTGCTGACTGTCAATATGGAGTTCCAAAGTATCTTGATGTTTGGATGTCTATGTCTCTTTGAGCACACCAGTAATTGGCTAGGTTTCGAAAAGCAGTTTCTAGCGCAAGCTGAATTCATGTCTTGCACCATTGTACTGAGATGGAGCAACTATCTTGACTATCTGATATAGATCACTAAGATGTACATATATGATTTAAAGATGTTTCTTCTTCATTACTTGTCTTGTGACCGGTGTGAGGAATTGTTTTACCACCGTGCCTCATTTAGATATTATGGAAATCTGTAGACTATCCATACATTCTGCAAAACAACCTGTTAACATCTAAATACTATACTTATGACAGAGCTGAAAAACATCAATTTCTCAAACAATCCTCTAGAGATGAAACCAATCTTTATAGGCAGGTTTCATTTTTATTAATGATAAGATTTTTCCATGGTGGAGCAATAGGGTTGCATGACATTTAGATTGCTGAGTTAATAGCACTTGGCATATTATTGGTAGTAGAAGGGAATGCCATTTATTTTAGGAATTTTAAAACTGATGCTGTTATTCTATTTCAGGACTATCAAACATGGTTAGATTTAAGGGAACTTGAATGTAAAATGGGGGAACGTTACATCACCCATGAAAGTGATGACTCCCGGTGGGAACAGTATTCAGAAGAACATGGATTGCAGTATCCAGCACACCTTATCAGTCCAAGTGCTAACCGTAATGAAAACACCAAGCTAGAAGAAACAGAAATGAAAGCCCTCAGTGAGCGTGTCAGCATCCTTTAAGTTGCATCCCCTATAATCTGTCAAAACACTGTGGAATTAATAAATACATACAGTCAGGTTTAACGTTTGCCTTGCAGAACTGCCATTATTTTCTGTCAGATGGGAACAAAGCTGTTATGCTGTTACACTGTTGATGTATCTGAGTTGCCAAGACAAATCAACAGAAATGTTTTTTGTGTGACCAACTGTGTTGTATTTACAAAAGTTCCCAGAAACACTAAACTTGTTATTGTGAATGATTCATGTTGTATTTAATGTATTAAAACCTGTCTCCACGGTGCCTTTGCAAACTAGTGTTTATCTTACTTGAGCCTCATTTTGGTAAGAGAGAACTTTCCCATGAAGATCTGGGGGTTTTTTGTGCATCGTTAGTATTGTAATTGTAAGCAAACTCTTGAAGAGTAGATTATAACTGCTGTTCTGTGAACAACTTCTACCATTTGGATAAAAGCTTTATTTAGTGTCGAAAAAATAGAAAAAGCAAAAAGAAATGAATTGCATAGCACTGTACAGTTTCAAATCAGATAACCTGTGTGTATGTGTTTGCGTGTTTTTGTATATAGATAAACACACACATGTACACATGGTATAACTTGCTCTTAAGCCTAAATGCCTTAGTAATGTAAACTGCAGTATATGTCAGTTTTATTTCCCCTTTTCTTAAAATATTATTCTCTAATATGAATATTGTCTAATATGTACATTCAGAAGCTAAATAACTTGTTGACTTTATGTATGTTTTCAATAAAAATCTTGTTAAAGTAGGTTCATTTGATTTATCTTTCTGTTTAAAATGTCTGTGGAATGGCATCAGAAGTAGGTGGAGTAAATTAGTTCTTCATTAAGAAGTGGAGGTAGGTAGGTAAATGCTGCCAGCTAACCCGCGTACCTATAAAACACACTTTGTAAGAACCTACTTGGACTGATTTTATATCATAAGTTCAGTTTTGAAACATACTGGGGGAGTGGGGAAATTGAGTACACTGATCTTGTACCATTGAAATTAAGTGGAATTTACTTTTTAGAGAAATGTGCTGCTTCTGCTTTTCCACTGAGTTCCGTTAAACTGACAAGGTAATATTCACCCCTCCCACCCTCTTTCCCCTGAAAACTTTAAAGATATTAATTTTCATTTCTAACAATTACTTAGTGTTCCAAAACTCACACATTTAGCTTTAACTGTGAGAGAGGTTCAGGATGCCTGGTAAAACACATGCCAGAGTAACTTAGCGATGAGGTGAAAATTATTCTATGCCACAGGCTATCTCTCAAAAAATCAATTGATATAGAGATACTGAAGAGAGGTTTAAAAAGTAGAGATACAGAGGCAGAAGTGTGCAATGGTAAGAGCCACATACAATAAACCTCTACTGATTAAATCTTGGCTTTATGTTACAATAATGAGCTTTTCGTCGGATAAACCCCTTCTTTCCTTTAAGAAGAGCTTTGTTGAGAGGAATTTTGTGCCAGATAACATAACATGACCCAAGCCAGTAGAATTTTAATTATTTTGCACCTCTACTGGTCTGATAGCACATACTATAGAAGAAATTAAGACACCTTTATTCAAACAGAAAAAAAATATTTGATAGACAAAAAGTATTGTCAAAAATGACTAATAATTTTTTTGTTCCTCTTCCCTGCATCTTTCCTTTACTCCCACTGCTAAAAAATAAATCCTTTTTCACTTCAGCTAGACCCTGAAGGAAGCTTTCTGATAACACTGGCCTTGTAACATGTTCTGAAACAACTCTGGTTGGGCAGAGTTTGAATCTGTTGACCTTTATGCCATGCTGTAGTGTCTATATTTTCGGTCAGGACTTTCTTGTGTGTCTAAGTTTGGCTAAACATTGGCCATTGTTTCTTTTTCATTCAGCCTCATTCTTGATCTTAAATGAGCTGTCAAACATAAAAAGAGACTCAGACTGATTATAAAATTTCTGTCAGTAAAAGTGTATACCTGTGTGTATATTTGTGTGTATATGCAAGTCCACTTAAAGGTGCAGTGGTGGACTCACAGATATGCAAAGATTATATTCTGTTCTTTAACAGCTCCAGAAATCAAGCCAAGTTAACTAACTTTTCTGAAAGGAAATTGAGGAGAATTATCAGAATCATGTAGACTTTGTTCAGATGCTGATGTCATGGCTGTTTGTAAAAAGCCATGATGTCACAGAAGTGCCTTCTTTTTGTTGTCTCACTCCTCTGTGTTAACCAGTAACAGAGATTTAGAGCTCTACTTTCATTCTGATCAAATTACGTGCGTCAGGATTTTATTAGTGGCTTGGTTTTATTTACAATTAGTGTACCCACCCTTGAGCAAAGGTAATTTTGAACAACACAGTCACATTCTCAAAAATATAAACAGTGTACTGGTACTCTGTTCTCAAACATGGACGCTAGTCAGGAGATTAAAAGAGAAAGCAAACTGCTTTGCAGCTTGCAACGGCATCTCCAAGAAGTTGTGTGACAAAACTAACTGCAACTTTTAATGAAGGAAGGACATTGAGTACTTGCACTGAACCCCATCAGCTGCTGATTTCTGCCCTAACAGTGCTTAGCATGCACAAGGCTTTGCTGAGCACAGACCTATGTTGATAAACATATTTCATCTCAGGGAGCACTTTTGATAAACTGTTTGCCAACAGAGCAGAGACAAAAGTGTAAATAAATTACTGCTCTCAGAAACTTCCTGGCTAGCTACTGAATACGATTTCAAAGGAACTCTCTCGTTTTATTACTAGGGGCATATCATACTTTTTTTCCTCCCCATGCCTGTTTGTTTTTTTGTTTTTTTTTTGAGCACTGAAACTTGCTTCATTGCTTTAAGGAACTTGTGCAAATATTTACTGCATTTCAGAGAAGAATCTGCCATTAGCCAATATAATAAATTAAAATTTTCCCTGCTGCCATTCAAAAATGTTGCACTGTGAAATTTGAACTGTTTGCAGTTCAGCCAGACAGATGAATTCACTGATTCCTAACTCAAAGCCTAAATGGAAACTTGCTCTTCCAGATACATCAGCATCAAAGTGTACTGAAGCAATTCTGGGATTGTGTGGTTCTACATGATTTTCCTTTGCTCATTTTACTCAGGAAAAAGGAATGCCAGGCTGCTGTGTAGTAATGTGTCCATGGCCTTTATGTTTTCCATTAAGCCAACAGTTCCTGTGCATGCATCACAAAAGCAAAACCAACAATGATTATGCTGTTCATAAATATCAACCTGAGGATCTATTGATGGTACTTCCTTTTCTGCTGTGATTATGCATACCATACGCGTATCAGGCACATGCATATACATAATTTTACATCTGTAGATACATTTACTGTGTCAAAACTTAGCTGTGGAATGCAGAGAAGTAGCCAGAGTGTACTTGGAAGCTAGAACTTCTGATTTATGTTAAGATATTGCCATTTTCAGTTCTACTGTCTTCTTTATTCATTCAGATACCGTTTTTCTGTTGAATATCTTGCCCAGGCAGTTTAACTAACTCAGCAAATAAGGCAAGCAAAAAGCACGCACTTACGCAACTTGCACAGCTTAGCTGTGGCACAGCTGCTTAGCCACAAGTGACCATCCCTTCACACATTGCGGGATGGAAAGGGACTCCCTGCCAGTGGGCCTTGTCTCCCATTATCTCAGATACTGAATCAGACCTCCTTGTGCTCAGCTTAGCAGGTTCTCTTCAAAAACAGTTGGATATTCTGCCTTCCCCTTTTGTTCCTGCTCCCTCCTTTTTCCCCTCTACATCACCACTGAAAAGCCTTCTTAGACTCTCAGTTCTCCAGTTCTGAATCCTGAGTTCATGGAAAGGCAATAACCAGGTGGGTTTTGTGTCAACAACAGTCTTTTTTTTTTTTTTTTTTTGTCTCAGAGGTTAAACAGAACAGGTTATTTATTTTCTGTTACTAGACAAAACAACACCTCTTCTGCACAACTGAATTTAATCTGGACAATGAAGTCACACAGGTGACATGGAAAATGCTAATAAGCTGAAAAAAGTCCCCAAACCCTTACCGGACTGATAGGAACAGATACTTGGCATTTTGTGAAATTAGGAAGAAAGAAAAAAAAAAAGAAAACTTCTAGGGAAATTATAAGAACAAATCACTAGGCAGGTTAACCCCCATATACTACTTCAGTCCATAAGACATACAGAGAAAGATCAGAGTTGAGTCATTATGGATAGAGGTGCAGTATTACTCAGATAGGTCTACCCAAATATTAACATCCCAGAAAAGCTCTGCTTCATGCAGATAAAACAGAGCCATGTCCCTGTAGCTGCTCAGCACCCCACCCCAGAAAGCTAAGCTGTAATTTATTTTATCAACAAAGGAAGCCCGCAACATACTGCACTGGCCACCTTCTACCTCATGACCAGACCTTTAGAGACCTACCTCATGAGACCAGCATCTCAACCAAAACTCTCATATTCCTCGGCTTTACCCAGGTTACATGTTTCCCATGTGCCAGATGGGAAAGAGCTCAACCAAATAATGTAAACCAGAGGACATATCTTGGTAGATCAGGTCAGCAGTGACAAATCTGACACCTGAATGGGATGCAGAGTTTTGCCTTGCTTTTTGCTTAGCTCATTCCTAGCAGCTGGAGCAAGTGAATGGCTGAAATCAGGGTTTACTGGGTAAACTAATATTTTTCTGGGGTTCTTACTGAATCTTTGCTGTGCTTAGGTGAAGAACAGGGACCACGCATTATAAGAAGTGTAAACTATTTTGCTGCCTTACTAAGCACATGTACAAACTTAAACATCATCTGTTCACAAATAATAGGAAAAGTCTACTTAAATTTCAGACTGAAAAGTTGCTATTTTGGAAGGTCCCGTGAAATTAAATATTTTAGTTGGGCATCCAAGCGCTAAGGTCCTACACCCCAGGGCATCTAGCTCTGCTGCGAGCCCGGAGGGCCTGAGGCCTCACGCTGCAGAAGTCGGCCAGGCAGGGTGCCAAGCAGGGTAGCTACAAGGAAAACAAGCACGATGAAAACGTGCTTTAAGGCAAATACTGAAATCTGCAAGCATGTCTGTGCTGCCAAAGTTTGACAAAATTTGGCAGATTCTGTTGAAGTATTTCTATGCAGACAAACTATTTTCCAATATGAATCTATGATACATTTGCCAACTATAACTTAAATAGTTCCCGATATAACTTCCAAAATGAGTAGTGACTTACTGGTGATGACCTCTTACACTTTTAATGAGGACTGATTTTTCATAAAGTCTTAATAGCTACCCTTTGAAAAGCAAATAGTTCATTTTGGTTCCACTGTTGACTTAGGCATACAAAAGCATGAGTTAATTTTGAGAAGTTAGGTCACCAAATTTAATAAGTGGAAAGTGTACTGACATGTACTGACAAGAAAAAATAAAAATTGACTTGAGGGACCTGGCTCACATTTACCGAGTAAACAACTGCAGCAGTTTAAGATGTTACTGTCTCAGCCCCCAGCTGTTTGTTACTGGCCTTATAACAAAGTGAAAATAGAACATTTCAACTTTTCCAGCTGACACTCAAAAGCATCTGAGCACAGTTTTTATCTTAATGTCCAAGTTAATTTGCCTGAGCTGAGTTACTCCACTCTGTCAGCTCTGCCACAGGAAGGCATCTGGAAAAGGGGCAGGAGGGAGCATGCTGTAGCCAGATTTGCCAGAAATCACGTGCCAGAGTCCTTAATTGCATTTCTCAAAAGTGAATTAGGAGCTTGCAAGCCTGAATCTCAGAGGATTTCTAGGTGTCTCAGGATTCCTGATTTCTTCTGAAATAGGATTTAAGGTCCTTAGTGAGTAATTCAGTTCTGCTGAGGTTTCTAACCCTGCCACTCTTGCTCATGGCATTGTATCTCCACGTGTACTCACCACAGATCATCACAACAGGTGTTATGAATAGGAATCTTAATAAAAACAATAATTAAGGTGATGTTAAAAACCCATGTTCATGTAAAATGTATATACTCACAGGCCTTGTTCTGTAGTCTGTCAAAGTAAAGTATGTTCAAAAGCATGTGCAGTCAAAAATATTCATGGCAGAAAGTGGTGAAAAGTTAGAGCAGGCATTTGGCTTACAGCCCCAGACTAGAAAACCACTAATAGGCAAAATGAGACCTACTAGTAGAAACATAATGACTGCAGTCTTTCATAGGGAAATAAGGAGCTTTTAATAAGAAGCATTTTTTATGTTCCTGGGCTGAACTCAACTTTACCTTCATCTTAATGGGAAGTTTTGTACATCAAAGATCCACCCGGAAAACGGACAAGTTCACGATTAACTGGTTTGAGTCTGATAAAGGCTTTTTCAAATTAATTGTGGCCTGAAAACAGCTTCTCTTGCCTACAAAAAATGATTATATATGTATATGCATACACATTATTGGAAAGTTGGAAGAGTTCCTATCAAACCAGCAAAGCATCGTAAGATAGTATATATTTAAAATTGAAATACACCTTCTCATTCTCAGAACTCAGTAAAACATCAAGGAAAAATTTCACAGACTGTTGGTTTTCAAGGTCACAACATTTCAGGAAATTTGAAGAGAAAGTTGTAGGATTGGGGTGATGAATCCATACTTCGAAACTGGAAAGAGCACAAAACAAAACTGCTAGATATTCAGAATGCTGTTCTTGCAACTATTGAGGTGTGTGGTACTTTTACCTTTTCTAAAACTTTATGAACATTATCCACCTGTCTGTGAGAAGGTAGGCAAATACCACTGTTCGTACTTCACAGCTGGGGTAACAGGTTTAAATACATGACCTAGCTTGGTCAAAAGAAGCCTACATCAAAAAAAAAATCAGCCTCAAAACAGTGTCAAAACAAGACAAAAAATGTTACAGCCAGGCATTATCCCAACTTATATCTTAGTTTTCTAATGGAATTAATGACACTTGGAAAACACAACATTCAAAAATATGCAGGAATGTACAATATTCTCAATCAGCCTCTCATTACGTTTCTATATTTAACTCCATTTGTAGATGGCAAACTGACAAAGAAAGTAAATGAATGACTTGGGAGCAGAGAGCAGTAATCTGGAACTGAAAGCAAAGCAAAGGCGGGCATACTGGTTGATGTTTTCTCACCCTTCCAAGTCAACTTGGATGCATACAAAGAATATGCATCTTTTGATAAGATGTTCTGTGGGAGACAAAGGCTATAGTGTGTGCATGAAGTGGGAATTACAATCCATTAACTAATAAATCTTTTTCTTGAACATTTAAAGAACTTGTAAATATACAGATTTCCTGCAACTACAACCACAGCTGCCTCAGTGTCCACGTGATAGCTGCTGAGTGACGGAACAGCCCTTGAAGGCCTCGTCACAGGCGCTAGCTAGCCATAGCAGATCCATGGGTTTCTGACTTCGTTCAGCATGAATCTCTTAGCACATGGCTAACAAAGTACTATGACAAAACAAAGTAGGATATAGTTTATAGACATTAGATTAAATTGGACCTGTGCATCTCCTTACCCTATGCAAGATGTGGAGCACCTCTCGATGAATATAGAGAAACCAGTCTTGCTGTTCAATGTAACAAAGAATATGCACACAAGTAGACCAGTGTGTCACTGATGGGTGATAGCACTTAAATCTTTCACAGTGCTATATGAAAAAAAAGCATGATTGCATGGTGTAATTTATTCTTTTGAGCAAGGGGTTAGACCATCACTGTCAGTGATTGTACTAGGACTATAATTTCTCCTGCTTCTTGCTTCCCAGCCTTCCAGCCACAGCTGACCTTGCCTGTCCCGGGAAGGATCTTCTGGCTGAGGCTCCAGTGCCTGGGACAGAGGACACTCCCTGCCCTTCCTTTAAAAGCCTCAGGATCCTCTGCCCTTGCACAGCCCCTTGCATCCACCCAGTTCCTTTTACATCTCACAGACCTCCACCATTTCCAGATTTACTGTAGATCGCTAGATACTTTTGCTTGAAGGGAGACTCAGGCAGCTTTTGGACAGAAGGAAGAAGGCTGCCTACAGGCTCTTCCACTGTTATAGCAGACAGCCTATCAAAATGATACCTCCTTTGCTCTGGGAAAGGAGATTACAGAGCAGGAAGGCTAGGTAGTGCAGAGGATGCAGGACCGATATCATAAATACTGCAGCATTTTTCATGCTTAATAACTCTGTTATCACAGCTATTTAAAATCAGTGTCCACATACTCCATGTCTAATTTGTTTTGCACGGCCTTATTCATGTATTCATAGCCTTAAGGGTGATGAAACTATTAATTGCTCTAATCGTCTCTCAATATTTGTACTCTTTTGTTGGCTAAGCTGTGGCTTTTTCACCAGTAAAATTAGATTGGCACAGCTTCCAGAGCAGATATATTTCTATGAGCACAAAAGTCTCTTATAGCTGTAGAGGCTAAATCCCTGCTTATGCAGAAATAAGTATACAAGTATGACTAGATCCAGGCAACAGTATCACTTTAACTAAATCCGCATAAGTAGCACAACTTCACTGTTCAGACAAAGCCTTAGCCTCCCTTTTGGAATCACTTTGCCAAGTAGCTGTCATCATTTTATGATGTGGCCAATCATGCATTAGCTTTGGTGAAAACACTCTCTTTTGACCCAAGTGGGTAACTATTCCCATCTTAGATTGAACTCAAAGCAGTGATCAAAACAAAAAATGCCAGGGTATTGCCAATTTTCTGAGCCATCCAGTAACCAGATCTTGTGTTGTCTGATTTACTTGATAACTGTGAAATAAGGGACTGTGTGATTTTACTCCTTTCCCAAAATCTTTTCACACTTTTGTTTTTGTTTTTGTTTTTTTAACAGAAGATACTTATTACCAACCTCTTACTTCCGAGTCAGTGCAGACTTTATTATTAAGTGTAATATTCAGTAAGGACTGATCCTTCGAGAAAACTGAAAATGATGAAATTCTATAGGACACGTCTCAGGTTTTCCTGTCCCAGCCCTTTCAGGGTCACTGCTGAGCAGCCCCGTGCGGTCCCCGCGGCGCAGCGCGGTGCATTTGTGTGCCTTGCCACCTGCTGGCCACCGCCCATCCCTGCACACAGCGCTGGGCCAGCTCAGCTGCAGAACCAGGCCTGAGGCTTTTCTCAAATTAGTCCGCGATCCCTCTGTTTTTACAAAGCCGAAGGCATACGCGAAGTGTGTAATATGCCAGTCTCCTACGACATTTTTAATGTGAAAATACAATAATGCGTTATAAGATAGGTACTGAGTCTCCTCCTGTCTGACGTTAGAACGTTTGAGTTTCCACCGCTGTTGTTAAATACTCTGTGTTTTAGAACAATAAAGCTCCCCTGTGCCTTCAATTTCCATAACAAAGCAATAACTTCTTTTAAATATAGAAGCAGATGCCGAACAGCTAGGAATAGATACAGTACTCCTGGCAGCTTCTAGTCTGCTAGCAGAGTTCACAGTGCAGTGCTGCCAAGCTACATACAGGCAGGCAGTTCCAGACAAATGTTAAAATAATGCTGCATAAAAAGAGTGCTGAATGCCCCACTTTCAGTTCAAAAGGATTATTAGAGAAAACATATAGCTAAGATACATTAATTGAAATGATTAGCCCTTTAACTGATAATTAACGTGTTGTGCAAAGGGTCTACCTCAAGTAAAAAGTTTAGCTTGCATAAAAAATCTTTGAATGATTTTAATATAAATAAGATCCTGAAAGTTCTTTAGAACAGTTGGTCAATGAAAAAATGCAGTTATAGGAGCAAAAATTAATATGGTTAACTTATATCCACAGAAGCCAAATGCAATGTTTTTATCTCTACATCTAAGTGATTTTTCTCTGAAATAGAGGCAGCACAGTGGAAAAGCAAGTTAAAAACCACAGCTAAACTGTAATGAGGTATACTTGGGGACACAAAAAGAAAGGTAAGATGTAAAACAACCTAAAAATTTACATGACCTGATTATTTCTCTTGGAATTCTTTCTCCTGCTTAGTTTATACTTCTTGGTATTCCTCCTGTTTGGTCCCACCACTCTTTTGCTTTCAAACTCTTCAGTATCTGGCCTCTAATATTAATTGAAAACTTTGACTATTTTGATTTTTCACCATTTTTATTTTAATCGCCTCCTAATTATGTGTTTTTAAAGTCTATCTTCAGCTAAGATTTTTGCACAAGCAATTAGATACTTGAATCTATTGACCAATTTAGTGTGTAGCTCACATGTATTCACCATTAATGTTCCCCAGGTAAATATTCTGCCATTTACATAATTTGACCTTTCCCAGTAGATGTGCAGTTCAGTCCTCCATTCCCTTGCAAACTGTTGTGTTGTAGTCCACTACTTGTGGTAACATATTCCCTGTTTCCCTTGCTACCATTTCAGTGTGTTTGCACACCAGGCATCACATGGGAATAGAAATGGTCTTTTCACCTGGAATATCTGTGTGATTCTTGGGTGACCTCTCCCAAAACTGGCCATGGTTGGACTCTTTTATGTATTTCTTGAGTAAGGCCTATTTTAACGAAGCCTTTGTGCTAGAAGCTCTTTACATTTGCAAAACAGCTGCAGGTCTGAAGCAGTCAGTTTGGTACTGGATTACCTTTGTGTGTCCTTCTTAGCTGGCAAGCTTGAAAGAAATTACTGGAAAAGTGCAGAAAACATTTTTCCTCAGTGCAATATCAGGTAATTAGATCCATTACTTGGATTTTTTTCACCTGTTCCACGGGGATGTCGTACTATTTCCAAATTAATCAGCACTTTATTCCTTAGATCTCCTGCAAAGTGAGCCCTTGCAAGGTTCTGAACATGGCATTCATACGTTCCTAATCCAATTCAAATTTTGGAGACAGATTTCTTGTTGATTTAAGCACACCATCAGTCTCTTCCAGTGTGCAATTCTTTTGTTCTTTTGTCAAATATTCTTGAACCCACTCTGAACTCCACTATTTCTTTCCCCAGAATGTGGTGGTTTAGGATCTGCATTGGTATGCAGATCCATTGCCTTCTGAGAGTATCATCTACCTTTATTAATATTATATTGTTTAATACTTATGAAAGCACGTGAAAGCCACTTGAATGGGAAAACAAGTAAGCTTTTCGGAAAGCACTGGGTCTGTATCCTGCAAGTTATTTTCTAAAATGCACCACTACTTAATAGAAGCTTGTTTCCTATTTGAATATGCCTTATTAAATGATAAAATTAACAGACAAGGCAATCTAAATTATTTTGTTTATGTCTCTTCAGTGTTATGGTATTAAAGTAGAAAGTGTAAGTATTTAACAAGTTTGTGGGGGCAAAGATTAGTTTAGCAAATTGCTACCAGGAGATGGCACCATTAACAAAATAATTTGAGTGCCACACACAAGTTCCTCAACCATCTGTATGTCTGAACGCTTTGACAATTCCAGGTGTTGTCTGAGCCCGATCCTGCAAATCATTTATCCAGGCAATCCTCACATGTGAGTGATCCAAGACATGGCAAGGGAATCCTGCATACTAAGTGACTGGTGATTTATTTGCTCAGGTTGGCAGATCGGGACTTGGGCTGATTTACCAAATACAGAAGAAACTAGCACTTACCAGCTAGTACTTTCCTCCCTAAGATGAATCTATTGCTTTGGAAAAGGGACTGAGGCTATATGTCTGTATATTATTTTTATTACTATTTTTTAACTTACTGTGCCATGTATAGGCTGCAACTAAGTTGCATAAGAAATGAATGCAAATCTCAGAGAAGGGCTGATATTAAGTGGACTGGCTTCAATTACAGTTGCAGGAGCCAAATGCAAGTGTTCAAACACTCCTTCCAGGAAACTGAATGTATGACATTCTTGTCATTCTTCCAGCATCTCTGAAGAATAGCATTAGAATAGCATTAAATTATTCTATCTTTACAAATCTGTAGGGAATTCAACTTCAAGTGATGAGAACTTAAAGACTCTGAGATCTTACCCTAACTGTCTCAGAGAACATCCCTGTGGTCAAATCAGTCCCATGGAAGGTGAAGGAAAGACTTTGCTTGATTACAATAATGTCAGAATTTCACTTGTTGACTGCAAACGAACTGGAGATTTGCACTCATGCAGCTTGCAGGATCGGATCCCTTGTCTGACAGGAAGCAAAATATTTGCCATGTGTTTCATTTCAGTTTCAAGCACTTCAGGTTTTGAATCCTCTCGGTTAAGTAATTGATGTTTGAATGCCCTGCCCCCTGCTTGGTATTTTAAAATAAACCTTGCTATAGCACAGATTATGAATCAAAACAGCTGCTGTACCTGAAAGTGTATTTAAACGGCAAGATGGCTCTTTGTGAATCACAGTAACTAGTCTCAAACATATTGCTTCTGCACCCAGGGAGCTA
The DNA here is from genome assembly GCF_000699245.1 of Pterocles gutturalis. Classification (NCBI taxonomy): domain Eukaryota; kingdom Metazoa; phylum Chordata; class Aves; order Pterocliformes; family Pteroclidae; genus Pterocles; species Pterocles gutturalis. Next base: position 98,711 of record NW_010115855.1, on the reverse strand, counting down.
AATTTCATGTATTTTTGTTTAAAAGATTCATTATATAGATTCGGTGTTTACAGGTTTTTTTCTTTTTTTTTAATGTCTCCCCCATAACTCCCTGCCAAAAAATCAATTGAACAAAAAAAAATCCCTTGTTACTGGTATCTGTTGTCAAACTTATATTTCTCATATGCCACAGCATATGATATTATGAATGAATCTTTTGTCTTCTGTAAATGTAACCAGAAACAGTAGAAAACAAACAAAAAAAACCATGCCAGTGCCCATGTAGGATATAGATATGAAGCCTTCATTCCTCTACTAGAACAAAACCCCAAAATTATAGAAGCCATTACTCAAAACATGCAAAACCAGTAAAATATATGGGCACAGTGACTGAAAGCAAGCACAAGGGACTGAAAGCAAGCACAAGGGACTGAAAGCAAACTAAAATGTAGAGAACACTGGGAGACCAGGGGCAAGATTGCAATACGGTGCTATTTTATTAGTCATAGAAACAGCCTAAATGAAATAAAAGTAATGTAACACTGTTAAAAAGGAAAGAATTGGCAAAAAAGTCAATAACTGGAAAAATACATGGAATTGTGAACATAGATGCTCTTACCTTTTTGTTTTCTACACTAGAAAGGGAAATAGAAGATTGTGCATGGTCTTTTTTATAAACCAGAAATCAGAATACATTTCTCATCTTAACCAAAAGCAGCACACAGGACCATACACATGCCTAGCTGCTAGGAGTCATTAATAAATGTTACAGTATTAATCAGTCTCTCTACTGTGGAATGATTGCTCCAACAGCTCTCCTCATCTTTCCTAACTTCCAGTTTCACTGCTGTAACTTACTCAAGCTTGTGCTCTCAACATCAGAAAGCCCTCTAAGTCATGTCTTCTAAAAAGCTCTAGTAAGCCATGTCCTCTAAAAAGCTATATTTAGTGGAAAATATACCTTACTGCACACATATGTGGCGAAAGATACAATACAGTCGGGGCTCTCTGAGCATGCACTGGTTTTATCTACATTTCTGCTTGCAGTTCAAAATATAGGGAATTAGGCTTACAGACATTTGAGAAACTATGTTTTTCTCTTTAATTCTTCTTGCCTATGACTTTTAGTGGAATTATTCTTCAGTTATTACCTCAATTTAAATGAATGAGGGTGGGTGACAAGTTACACTGAGGTGAAAGCAGGATCAGTTTTAGTTACGTGTCCCTACTGGCCATTCATCTGATTGTCATGAGGGAATCCAGCCTCTGAATGCCTGAATGTTTGGAGTCTGGAACCGATGGGAAGCCTGAGCGCTGCCCTTTAACCTTCTGGCCTCTTGGTTTACTCTTAGATTCGCTCATAAGAGCTGAACCTTGCCGTCCAACTTCCTATCCCAGCAGTAAGTCCAAACTCCCATTGTCACTTAAACTCCTAGAATCTCCCTGAAAAGTGAGCTCTCTGGTTTACAATTTAACCCTTCAAGAGCCAAATCAATGATGTGATCAAACTTCCCGGTAGCAAAAATTTTGCCCTTGCTTTTTAAAGCTAGGGTTGATTTTTACTTAATAAAGTAGAGATTACAAATCTCTGGAAAAAGAACGAATATCTGAAATGTAATGCCTTCTCTCTACCTTTCTCTATTTATGAAATTCTTGAAAGTTCATGTGCCTTCAGTAAGATGGGGA
>NW_010115855.1:32500-97015 GCF_000699245.1 Pterocles gutturalis | reverse complement strand
CTACAGCAGGATGCCTCATCAGCTGCAAGCTTCTCATTTCAGCTCCAACAATTTGCAGGCAAGCAGCTACCAAAATGGCTCTTCACTGCTTAGAACAATTATAGTTTATACTTGTAGGTCTCATGACAGCAATCCCTAGAAATAAAAGCTGAAGGGTGAAAGTAGGAAAACACTGGTTAGACTTGAAACCAAGGTGGACTTTTCAATCTGATGTGAACAACTGTAATGTTTAAACTCCAGAAAATATTCATGTATAGATTTGCACATTGATTGTATTTTTCCAAGGAGAATATGGGCTGAATACAATACTACTTCAAAGCAGAAAATAATTTTAACTAGGCAAATCAAATTAAATATTTTGTAGCACACTAAAAAAGCTGGAAGAGTTGTGAAAAAACTAGGACAAACTTGCTGTGAACAAACTTCAAGGAAAGAACTGTGTTAGCCTGAGTTAAGATGGAACAGAAAGTAAGTAGCAGACAGGAAGAGCAAATACAGGGTTGTAGATTCTCACTGACAAATCCAGAAAATAGCAAGACCAAAGGATAAGGATAAGGATTATAGAGACAATTGTTTTTTTAACCCAGGAAAAGTTACATGTATAGCCAGTAGACTGTAGAATGTCATCCTAGTTATCTTCCTATCAAGTTGAAGAACTTTTGATTGAATATTGTAGAAAGAACTCAAACCAATGAGAGGTAGGAAGCAATTTTGTATAAGACCTATGGAACAACTTTGTTCCACAAACTTCAGATATTAACTTCCCTCTGATATACTTTTTTGGCTCTTACGTTCCTGTTTCAGAGTTGATTAGAGGAGGAAATGAAAAAAGGGAAGCATTCCACATTGTGGAATAAAACTGCAACTCTGCTGGCCCTGATCCTCATCTCCTGCAAAGAAATGCAACTATGCCTTGAAATATCCTCCAGTCTGACAGCACTTGCATCCAAAAGCTTCACTGCTGTAAGAAAACAACCAGCAAACAACCAAACAAAACATTTTTAAATTAGCTTAACTATTTTTCGATTAGTTCTTAGCCTTTGTAGTCCTGGCCAAAACCTGATTTAGTGACCAATGTAATAGCCAGAAAAAGTTCACCAACAGTAGAGCAAGTTGGAGCTGAAAGCCGTTGAGACACTTCAGTGTTTCCAAGCTTAGTGTAGACATGCTTTGAGGCACAATTTTCTGTATTACAGACATTTACCAAAAAGCCTAGTAAGCTTAGTGTCGCTCTACTGACTTCTAATAAGTTGTCATATGTATTGCTGCTCCTCCTTGCATACGTTCTCCTGTAAATTTTAATCTGGATTGCAAGGTTTTAGGTCCATCTGCCCGTACAAGGTTACAAAAACCGATGGCTTTAAAATGAGCCACCTGAAAATAACAGAACTAGGATAGTGTTGGAAGGCTCCTTCCTGCTCAGTTCACTGGGAGAAGCTGATGACTATACTAAAAAGCAGATCACCAATATCTAGACTCTGGAATCACAGGTCGCATCTCAGCAGGATTCACATTCTTGTTTTCACAATGTTCCACAGCTGTAATTTCTTTTTTTTTTTTTTTTCAAAATACAAAGACAAGCATAGAAAACAAAAGTCATGCCACTGCCAAAATCATTCTTCTAAAACTGTATTGAAATAACTAAAACAATGAAATAAATTGTAATTGAATTATTATTTACTAATGATTTTGCTACAATGTATCTTGCATTTAATTTCTGTCCTCTAACTACAGAATATTATTAAGTTCCCTCTTTTTTCATACCGTTTGTCCATAGCCACTATTCCTTGCTCCTTCAGGCTTTTTAACCACAGTAGGAGCCCTTAAAGTTACCTCTAAACCACAAAAAAACCCCAAAAGTACATCATCTCCACATTAATTAATCGACAAAATGGAAATAGATATTTAGAATTTAGTCATCAAATTATACCTATGATGTATCTAGGAGGTACCTCAGTGACAGAGGGTCCTGGAAAAGGAAGGCAAGGCAAGGCAAGGATATTGCTTCGCAACTTCAAGGCCTGAATGTCTACTTTTTAATTTTAAAAATGTGTTACTATTTATTATTGATATTATACTGAACTTCTAGTCCACCAGTTAAGGATCAAAACACATAAATAATATGTCAGGCTCAGGGCAGATGGTCAACAAAAAAAAGGGTGTCCCTTTCTGGAAGAGATGCAAAGCCATATAATTAAAGGACTATTTTAAGTCTTCTCTCTACATTTTCTTTACTGTTGAAACACCTCGCATGGAGCTATACTATGAAAGAAGTTATGATCTGATTCTTACATACTATTTTATGATATTCACATTACTTCAGAGGTTTTACAGAAACTGGAGAAATCCATGCAACATATAACAAGCAACCAAGTTTGCCACTCTTCTGTTGGTGCAATTTGTTTTTACCACTTTATCCTAAGAACTAAAAGTGCAGTAAGCTAATAAAACTCATTGCAAACAGGATTTTAGTAACTACAGTCGTTAGCATATCTGAAGTTTGTTCTGTGTATTAGCACTGCCAATGCTAGGCTGATGTGTAGCAAAGAGCACCTGTCAAAACAAAAGAGCTTCACGCCTCACAAGTTTAAGCCCCAGGTAAGAAACCCAGCCTTGTGGATAGGCTGAAAAGTAGATGTTGCAACCTGAAACGAAAAAGACTTGTAAGAGAGAAAATGAGATCCCTCTGGGTGCCAATAGGCTTCTGTTTGCCACGATTAAATCCTCTTTGTTTCATTACATACACCAGTGCAAAAACAAACAGTCAGATCAAGATAAAGAGCTTGCAACACTTCTTTCTCTCCTTTTCCCTCCCCATTACAGTTGCCACCTTTTTCCCTGGACAAGCTTAAAAGAACTAGCTTTGCTCAAATAAAATTGATGAGACCTCTGAGCAGGTGTACAAGACAGCTTTTGGCTTTAAAAAAGTGTGAAGCACTTATGTCAATGACCTGATCAAATGATAAGCATGCTGGCTTCCTTTGCTCTCTAATTAATTTTCTCTCTTGAAGAGGGTATCTAGAATTGCATGATGCTTAGGCTAAGTCTTAAAGTCACCAATGGAAATTCAATGAAATAATGCTTTTCCTGGAAAAAGAAAGCATTGTTGTAGCACATGAGCCTCAACAGAGTTAGAAGAGTGTTGTAACTTTCCAGTTTGGACCAAATGTTTATTTCAGCAATTGTTTTAAATGTTATTGTTAATACAACATAGAGTTTCTTTGTCTAAACAAAACAAAGATACTGGGAGCTTAGTGGCTACGTAGAGCTGTCAGGAACTGGGGTCAGATAGACGTATATTTTAATTATCTCTTTGAATCAGTAACTTCATTCAGAGGCATTTATTATCATCTACTGTATTGTAAAGTAATTACAAATGACTGTGCAACTTTTTCACAAACACTGATTTTTCTCTGTAGAAGCAGTGTAGTCCACCAAGGGAGTGACCAGATCAAGTAATGACAGAGTCTACAACGATATGATAAACAACCCTTTGCATTTTATTTTTATTGAAGTGGCAGGACTTAGCAGTGCTGCTGTTCGACAGCAATATGCTTCCTATAACCCTGAAGTGCAAAGGTGAATGGTAAAAATGAGAGCTTCTTTAGCAGAGGTTGATTGTGAAAGAATAGGGAGTTAACAAGCAGTTTGTGCTTCAGGCAATTATCTTTGCATTTCATAAAGTTAAAGGAGTTTGCAAAGCTTCCTCCTCCCTACCCTGTTTATGTTCTACAAATGATATGGATGTGTTAGCTCTGGTTAGTAAAAATATATACAGGACAAACATCACTGCTAAATTCGTATAGAGCTAATTGTAGTAACAGTTTGTGTTATTGAAGTTAAACTGATACTCAGCTTAGGTATCCTCGATGAGGTGAGATAGGGGTTCACTCAGGTGCGGACACACAATACAGCTGGAAAAAAGAGAAGCTAAGCTAGGCTGATAATTACGCTTTTTTTGCTGATGACTTCCTCTCAATGAAAGAATAGGATTCGGCAAACGAAGTATGCCTTACTGTGTTTATTTACACACACACACAGGCACAGACACACACACACACCTGGGTGTAAACAGTTCTTGCTTTTTGACTGTGGCACCTTTGCTGTAAGCACTGCTCACTCACTGCCCTCAGCCTGCATTGGATATCTCTACTATTTGATAAAAACCCTAAGGAGCAGGGATGGATTTGGCTTAGGTCTTAATACAGAGTCCTTAACCGGTAGTTATAGACATCTCACTAATTCTGATGAAAACGGCAGAAGATGTTGCAGAATAGCTGAATTAAAAAAAAATATATATATATAAAAAAAAAGAGAGAAGAAGGAAGAAGGAATAAGAATGCAAGGGGAGGGGAGTGAAATAAACAATCAATTAAGAATTAATAAGAAGAAAATCCTCAGCAGACCAAGCTGAGCAAACTTTGTCTCTTTGTCTTGCTTTACCTTAAATGTTCAAGTCTGAAATTTTATTTTTACATTTAATGGTGCATAAATTTTTTAAAGCAAGATTTTCTCATGCCCTGAGCACAGTAGAACAATCTTAAACTTCTGAAACCCACCTATAGATATGTTTTTTAAAGCAAAATAGCATAAAGGACAAGATTGTGGTGATCTTCCTAGTGTTACTTAAATTTCACTGGATCACATAGAGCTACTCTGAAATGAGAATTTCGCTGCCAGCAAATTACTGCAGTCATGCTGAATCCCTTCAGATGTGATACTTTGTTTTCCTAGGTATGTTTTGCAAACTCCCAAGGAACTGGAGACTCAACAGTTTGTGGCATCGAATGTTTGGAATTTCAGTTCCAGATTTCAGTTCCCATGTAACTCTGGACTGACCCGATCTTAAACTGTTCAAGTTTTACTCCTACAATGTCTTGGATAACAGACAACCACGTGCAACAAGGTCGTTGACTGTATCACTGCTGTGTTGAGATGCAAAGGTAAGAGTACTGAAGTGAAGGGAATGCAGCATAATTGTGTAATTTTTTTTGTTATTACAGTATTTGTTTTACTTTCAGAGGAAAGAATAGTTCTAAATTTTTGAACGGGAAATACTGATCTCAAGTACAGCTATTATTCTGCTGTTGTCATATTCACTCGCACTCGGAATCCACACACAGTTTCCTTGTAAAAGCAGAAAATACGAAACTTTTAGATAATGCCTTGTTACAATATGCACTTATGACATACCACTGTCCTGCCACAGTCATTTTAAACTGGGAGGCATTAGGTATAGGAGATAAAATACTTCAGTGGGCATAAACCGGTTGTAACTTTTACAGTTAAGGAAACTGGCTTTAATACGGCAGACAACACTGAACAACTCCAGTGAAGGTCTGATACATTATTTTGTCCCCACGGGAAGACCCAGTGGTCTGGTGTACCCATTTCTTTTGCATGATTCTGAATGGTGAAGGAAGCTACCTGGTTCACTTTACAATTCCTATTTGTTTCACTCTACCTAGTGAAGGGATAATCCATTTATAGAAGTGAGCACTTTTTGTTTTCCCCATAATGTTGTTGGTATTAATATGTTCTAGAGAATAGAAAGCTTATATAAAACACAGCATGAGAAAGAAAAATACTAAAACATGGTTTTAAAAAATGATAAGAATGTCAGTCATTTGAAAGTAGAAAAGGAAATGCACCTCAGTATTTGTATTTGTAACAAGAAAAATGTTTTTTTCTTTTTGGAGAGGAAAGATGCAGAAAAGGGTACTGTATTAGCTAAATATTGTACCTTGCAACATCAGTCATTTCCTACTCAATAATACTGAAAGGGTTCAATTTATAAGTTTTTCCATTTCCCTGTTATGCTGGTTTGTAAGTTCTGACATTGCTACTGGTATGTTAATGAGGAGCTAGTGTTCCATTAAGAGTAAACCATATGCTCTACCGCATACTGTGAAAGAGAAAGCATATAATGTGACTGTTGCCTTAGTAACACATTAATTCATTTTGTCAGTGTTGGCACAGATCATTTCATTTATAAGAAAACAAGTATAATAGTTTACCACATCTATAATATTTACAGTGTTTCTGTTACAAAACAGTGACAAAATGAGCTTAAAAAATAGAGTTGGGATAGTATTATTAAAATATGGAATTTGTGGTAAAAATCTTCCCATACAAATTAAAAATACGATTGGTGTAAAATTTCTTTTCACATTTTAACACCAAACTGTTTCCTTTTTTGCATATTTGTATTCCACTAATAATATGCATAAAAATATAGTCCTTGAAAAACCACAAGTACATTAACAGTTTTTAATGAATGCTAAACAAAATATTTCATACAACAGTTTTGTTAGGTTACAACCATTACAAACTAATCGTATGTTCGTGTGTTACTCATAACAAAGCTAAACATTTATCTCTTTTTATCTGTTCTTCCAGATGTTTCTTAGTATTTTAACACCAAGAAAATACTGGAATTAAAGTATTCTGTTCTCTTAAATGATCATATTTAATGTTTTATGCATTGAAGAAGTGCATATATATATATATATAAATGCACACTATATGCTTTAGACAAAAATGATACTTCATATGAGTTGAGATACTGCAAAGATCTGAGAAGAAAAAAAGTGGAGAGGGAGGAGACATAATTCTTCTTATTATAGTCTGCACCTGTAGAATGGTCTCAGCCCTACTTGTTCTTAGGACATTGTACACCTGTAAATGCATGTTTTTAGCAACAAACATTTTACATCTGTAATGCACACCAATCACTTTATACTAAAATAAAGAACATTACATTTTAGGTATCGCTGTCATGAAAAAGAACATTTTTTTCTAGTACAACTACTTTCTTTTGCACACATCCTAAAACAAGCACTTCATAAGTCATCAGCGGTGTTTACAGCTCTTTAGTTATTTGGACTAATGCACATATTCTGTGAAGGTTCAGTAGAATTCAATTCACAGTACGGATGGTGGTCCAATTTAGTGTCTCAAAAATAAAGATGAAACATTTCTAAAATTGTGCTGAGACCACACTAAACAAATCTGCAATACTGTTGGGTTTTTTAAAGAATATTTAGTTAAATACAGTTATGGAACTTCCTAATGTAACTTAGGAATCATTTTTGTTAAAACTTATTAAGTCTTGTGAACAACTTCTGTAAAGAAAAATTAAAAGAATAAATTATAGTAAGATAATGCATAATAAGCTGCCTCTGGAATACAATCATGGAACAGAATCACAGTCACAGAAAATAACACTGAAACATTTTATCTAATTTTTGTAGCTACTAAATATTTTATTTTATTTTATTTTATTTATTGAGAATAAAAATAAATCTGTAAAGTCTGAAAAAAATCCATCTTGTAACTATAGGCCCTTTAGCCATAAAAATATATTTGTCACCTATAAAACTAGATTCCGTTTCTAGAGAGAAATGTTAATATTTTTAAACTTAATATTGTGGAATTCAAAGATTAATGAATACAATTACTCATATTGGGTGGTCCTCAGATAATGTAGGTGGTACATTTAATAATCTCTTGTTACAGCTAATAAAACAGCTATAAATAGAAATAGCTAATAGAATACCTAAAATCTCTTGTTAGCTGCAATACTACAAAGACAGTTCTGCACTACTGGTAGCTTTTTAAATTTATAGATTTCTGCTAACATCCAACATTCAGTTAACTCAAATTCAAAGACATTTTGGCTAAGGAAATTAAAGTTTATATTTTCTTAGCTTCTAAAATTAAATTCCATGCTGGAAGCTGGATGTCATACTGATATAGTATCACATGGCAACACTTGATATTTTTAAAGACCGTATTTAGTAAGGAAGAACAACAAGGAGAAAAGCTTGTGAACCCAAGGGTTACAGAACTTTTACGGGAGCTATATCTACATTTGGTCTAGAGACTGTGTAGAGTCCTCAGATTTTCATTCGTATTATAACCAGTCATATCTCATCGCCCGTATAACTGTCAGGAAGATCAGATCCATAATCTCTTCATATATATATAGAAAGGACAAAATATGAAAAAAGAGAGGAGTGGTGACTTACAGCATAAACAAGGAGTTCTTTACCTACTGTATAGTGCAATCTCAATTACTTTCTGATATCATCAGGACTCTGAACTTTTGGAAAACTTTCGGTCTGATAGTTCTGTACTGATTTCTGAGACACTGCTGAAGTTAATAAAAAATTGATAAAATTAATTCGTTGTTGAATTTATCCTGTTTTTCTTTTGACCTAGGTATTCAAAACATTTTTCAGTATCAGCCATAATACTGTGTCTTCTCCTTAGGTGTCTGTGCATATTTTACAACTGTTATGGAGAAGTTAGATTATTAAGTATGATTTGAAATTAATTATGTAATAACAACTAACATAAGCCTTTTGTGAAAAAGTCACTATGTTCAGGTAGGGGCAGATGATAGCTTAAATCACAAGAATTAAAGTTTTCTAGCTACACCATATCACCGCTAATAAAGGTTTCAATATTGGCTACTGTTTCATACAATGTCATTGTTACAGGGCTTTTCAACGCTGTTATTACTGTGATTCACTTTGTGCAAGAAAAACTGCTAACTTGAAAGATTTACATAAATGTTTCTGAAGATAAAGAGTATTTTTCAAAAGTGGTTACTGAAGTATAGAATATGAGCTTAGGTACCTATATTAACATACCACTGAGGAAACCAGAAATGTCCTTTTTTGAGCATGCGCTTTTAACAATCACAGAAATCTCAGTAAGGCTATATCAGATCAAATGGTAGACTCTCATCTGAACCCAGACCTGGGGTAAACTTTGCCCTGATCTCTTCAAGAGCATGGACATAAAATGTATCCTGAACTTCTGCTGGACATCCCACAACTCTTACCAATCCCTTAAAGGACAGTTAAGGACAATTTCAGTGTCCTACTTCTCTGACTGCAGCATTAACACCTGTCTGGGTGCGTAGATGGAGCAATGCCTTCTGTGGTACTGTTGATTCTAAAATATTCAGTGTATCTCCATTAAAAAGTAGTGGTCTAGACTCGTCTGAACAGACTGAAAATCTGTGTCAGAGAATTTTAATTTTACATTTCTCATTTAGTCAGTGGCAAGCAGAATTTTGACCAAATATGGAATCCAGTGCAAATTCAGATCGATGCCATAAGGTTTACGTACAGGTGCATGTTTAACTGGATGCACCAAGGTGGTGTTCTCTCCACAATGACAGCCTGCCTCTCAAAAGCATTCATGGCTGAGCACATCCACTTACTTAAGACTACATGTTCCCTGCTAATCTTTTTTTAAATGTTCTGGATCTGACACCATATTATACACTTACTCTATGTGTGTATAAAAGACCTGGGCTAATGTTTCATCATTCCTGATGGGGGAGGATGAACAAAGAAGAACCAAGCTTTGTATCAGATTCTCTAGGGAAACATTTGAAACCTTTTTCTTCTCTAGTAATTCACTGAGCACTGGCAGATACCAATTGATAGCAGAAATTCAGACAAATGACTTAAAATTCTTGAAAACTAAGGTACAAGCTATTATACCACCCAATAATTACTCTCTTCATTGTTGGATGTTTATTAAACCACATTCACAGTGGCAGAACTTAGGTGGCTCACTCCAATGTTGGCCTTACTATAATATGCCACTTCACTTACGAAGCACAGTATGAACAAATATAGGGGTGTTTTGCTGTTTTGAGACTGTCCCTGCATGTTTGGGCCAGGCAGGAGCACCAACTCGAGAGGCTACTGTAAGAAGAGACTCTGGCCATTAAAGGTACCTCATTTATTTTCAGTCTGCCTCTGCCACTGCTTTTGTCCAGAGCTCATTTACAAGATGAACACAGCTTATGAAAAATAATTAATAAAGAAACAGGAACTTGATAAAGAAAGGACAAATGAACTTAAGTACAAGGTATGATGTTTGAAGGTTTAAAAGGTATTGTCCTGTAGTCAGTGGCAAAACGTTTAGCCTGTGACCAGTCTTGCAATATGTCCATGATAGCATGTAAACACAGTGCAGCTAGTTGTATCTGGCACACAAGCGTTCTAACTTGCTTCTGACAGCCAGCTAACCAGAAGCTTATTTAGATTTAGGGGGTGGTGGTGATGAGTCTTTGGCAGTTGTAGAAATAGTAGCCTAACAACTTGTAATACATATAATTACTCTCCATATCCCCTGGTCAGCATATCTTCTGATATGTAAATTAGATGGAGCAAGCAGATGTATAACCTAGGAAGCATTCCAGATTCATCTTGATAAAAGTATGGTATTCATACTGTGCAGGGTTCCTTTGTCTGTAACAATGCCACCAGCAACATCAAAAATACGTTGAATGTAAAAATAAAGCTATTGACCATTTCCAGGGACTACAGTTTACATGGAACCTTTTCATTCCACCTGCCATATCTAATAAGCAGTAAGTAGATATGTGATAAAAACATAGAAATTAGAGAAACTGCAAACATCTTATAAAGAAATTGATAAAGCTTGCAAATTTATCTAAAAAGTGAGAAAGTAGGGGAAGATGAAGAAGATGATGGTGGTAAAACTCATGGCTACAGGAGCTATTTTTATGTGCACTTGGAAGATTTACCAACTTGCCCATTACAATTGTCTCCCCCACAAACACTGGACCCATTCCAATGTCCCAAGGCCCTGACACGAGATAACATGGAAACTCTTAAAGCAAATAAATCTTATTTCTTGGTCCAAAGTACAGTCATGGGGCATTTAAACCACTGGTTTGGTGTTTGGTTGTTGTTTTTTTTTCCAGTCAGTACTAATGCTTTTTGGGCCCTTCTGGTAATTTAGCCAACTTCTAAACTAGTGAAAGTTAAACCATGTTACCACTTGTATTGACAGTAGTATAGGCACAGGGTTTTTTGTATTTTTTTTGGAGTGCTGTTGTTGAGCCAATGGCTCCCTTTCATGCTCTCTCATGACAGCTCTTATGTTTGGTGGAGTAAATTAGTTGTGTGGACATATTTGGTTTTATGAACACTTTGCGTATAGTAAATCTGCTTGTAATTTAGGAAACTTCATGATTTGGCATATTGTCACACACAGCACAAATCAAACTCTTTCTTTGTAAGATTAAGTTGTTGACACAACTAGGATGTCTTTATTAAGACATGATTTTCACTGTTTAATGGTGTATTTCAGATAACATAACAAATCAAACCAGTAGTCAATGTGAAAATGTTGTATGCTGTTATTCTCTAAGTATATTATCACACCATTGTAAAAGATGAGCATTTCTTTGTCAACTGACACAAAAACAATACTTTGCTCTTGGGCAGGTTCCCCAAGTAGGATTGAAATGCAAGGTATAAATTTTTTTTGTTTATGCATTTATTCTACCACAGTAGCTTGTGTTATTATTGTGAGTTTAAGACTATCATAAGATTGAAATGATCTTTCAATACAGATATTTTGCATCAAACCAACTCTTACAAAATCGTTTCCTGAACTTATTTCTAGAGTGTTTCTAGATGCACTCAGACTATCTTATTTTAGTCTCAGTAAGTTTAAAGCCTTTTATATTTTCCACAGAAAAACATTCAATAAGTCTAGAGTAACCTGAATATTTTTTATTTTGTATTAGGACATGCAGTGTTTGGATAGAATGTTTCCAATGCGAGCATGAAACATATCTATTTATTGGCCTGATATGTTCTACTAAATGTCCCATTGACTTGTGGGAACTGAGAGAGTGAAGTACATTTTTGTTGTTCATTGTACATCAGGTTCATTTCAGCGGGTAATGATATATTTTCTACCCTTACCTTTCCAAGATCTGAAATTCTTATTTTTTCTTAACTACGGGCAGTTCTGGGCCATTGCCTTCAGCCTGTGCATCTTCAGATTTTTTTGAACTGGGAAAGTTTGTCTTGACCTTCCCTCAGAAATTTTTCTGAGGGACTTGAACAAGATGTCAACTAGAGGAATCATTCTGAGGAAAATTTCCAATTGTGTGAACAAATAAAGTGGAATGCAGTGCATATTTATAAGCCAGAGAGTTTTCAATTCTTTATTTATATTATATTGATAAAATCAGGGAGATGAAGCCTGAACACTGCCATATGAACAAACTGTAACTTAACTGTCCATAGTGCACAGGTGATGAAATGGCAGCAAAGTCAGTAATTTCGTCACAACCTAAAGAGCAATGATTTATAATATATACTGAAAATTATTAGTTAGAGAAAGAACTGATAGGATCTAATTTGTGGAAATTATTTTGCAGTTGACCTAAAATTGTAAGGAAATCAGTTTCAGTTCAATTTGCCAGTCTGACCTTTATATAAGCCTTTTTATAATTCCAAAATGTTTCTGTTTGTTTTAGGCACGGTTTTACTGATTTCTAAATTCTTGAAATTGCTCTCCCTTTGATCTGTTGGCCTCATCTCTTTTTTTTTTTTAATTGTTCTTTAAACAAATTAAAGTTAGATATGTCTTATAATAATTTTAAGACCATGGGAACTAGGAGTTGATTCAGGTTAATGTTGTCATTGCTTCCCTTCAAACCTCAGGCTTGAGAAACAAAATAGAACTTAAAGAAAGCTTACTAAACACAGAAGTTTGATTTCTGAAATTGCTGTTTGCTTATTTCTGTTATGATTTCAACAGTAGTTGGCTGAACTACTGTACTGGGTATTGAAAAAAGTAATATCAAAGGAAAAATTGCTTGCATTTTTGGAGATAGTCACCAGAGGGCATTTATGGACTAACTCAAGACATATTTCTGCATTCACCGTGGGAATGCTGAGAAGTATTTTGAATTATGCTATATTGATATGAAAAGTAAATCATCACTTCTAGAAAATTGAAAGTTTTAATTTAAAATGAGATTTTATTTTCAAAGAGGGAAGAAAGAGAGATGACCAACATAATTTTTGTATTTTCTAGAATTAATTGACTGTATTAGATCTGTCAGATAGCATGAATTTTCACACAATCTCAGAAAAAATGTAATGAAAAAAAGGGAGCAAACATTGTTTTATTTGATCATTTTGCAAATGTATATCTAGCATACGGCTGGAGGAAGAAACTGGTTATTTTTAAGACTACTGCAACTGAATAAAAGTAGGGTTTTTTTTCGTTTCATCTTTTATGCTGCCGTTCAATTATCATAATAATAAACATTCTAATAAAATAATGAAGTAAAAGCTTATGTAGTATTACAAATGTAGGGGTAAGTCCAGAATGTAAATTTACTTAAATACTTATAAAATCAAAATTAAACAATTTTGATTATCAACTTCTAAAATATCCAAAATTCTGTATTTCATGTATGGCTATATTTCAGAATGAAATAACATGTTTAGAAGTGCCTTCTTTGCCAAGAAGAATGTATTTTTGGCCCCATCCTCTCCAAAACAGAGATCTTGTCAGCATGAACTGGACCAAATAAAACTGAAATCCTGGAAAGATGTGCATTAGACAGGAAACCTTATAAAGTAAATCCTAGTTTTTATAGTAATAACCAAATACTGTGGTAGTTTGATGATAAACTAAACAATCAGAACTTTTAGTTTTCAGTAGAGGAGTTAAATGGACAGAAAATGCAGGGTGAAAAATATTGGCAAAAGTAAGAGAAAAGACCTAAAGATCAGTTAAAGTACATCAGTTAAATGTTCTCCTTGGGTGGTTATCTGCACTCGCCTGAGTCCAAAGTTAGTACAACTCTGTGAATATAATTTTAGAAAATGTGGGGTTTAAATTTCATATTGGTGTTCTAGCATTAACATACAGCTTGTGATCCACAGAGGTCACAGGCATTCATAATAATAAATTTAAGGCTGAAACCTTGTTGAAAAGATAATCCTATATTTAGCAATAAACGAATCATGCTTTTTTTGGTAACATGGGTATATCACATGCTCTTTCTTTTAAAATTTTTTTTTCCTTCAGAAAATGTCATACTTTGTTTATTGCAAAGCAGAATTTTCATATGTATTTGTAAGCCAAGGCTTTCAGATTGTACTTCAGTGGAAGTTCAAAATATTTCCGTATCTTCAATTTGTTTCACACTTCTATAGTACAATCACACTATAGTAGTGCAGTGCCATGGCCTAATGTTTTCCTTTCAGTCCCCACTTTCATCCCTTGTGAGTGAATACAGACATTCCTCCAAATGTTCCACATTGGCTTAAACTATTTCAACTTACACAGCGTTTCTCAGATGTTTCCAGTTCAAAAGAAACCACAATAAATGTATTGACTGTGTAACAGAAATACAAAATTACCAAAACCATATACATGACATCTTCTCCTAATTATAGCAGCATCCTTCATTTGTATGCCTCTGAGAAGTTTAGAGTTAACACATTTAATGCCTTGAAGTTCAGGAGAATCCCCTTGTTAAAGCATTGCATTAAATGTATTTCAGAATAATGGGGTTACCACTGACAATGCCTCCCTTTCTTCTTTAACCCTGAAGGTTCAGGTGTTTTCAGCTGCTGTTTCAGTAACAAAAGGAGAGGGGAGCAGCTACCTTGGAGGTTTCCTCCAAGGGAACTACCAACCAGATCATCTGCAATGTTGTATTTAAATGAGAATCCTGATTTCCACAGTAAAATGATACCTGCTGTATTGCATAAACTGACCCAATTCACTGACAGTGACAATGGCATTATGGGCAGCAGAAAAGAGACACAATGTCTGAAGTGTCATCTTGATAACCACACATTTCATTGATAAAGTTTTGAACTACATTTAAAGTACTCTTATTCAAAGTATCCTTACAGAGGCCAGGGCTTTAATACTGCAACTGTATACCACATATAAATAAATTAAATTTAAAAAGACGTGATAGAGTTGATCTTTTCTTTCTTTGGCCACATAATCTTTCAGAACTGTGACTTTTGTAGTAGTCTCATCTACTTCTCAGAATGCTGTGTGACACCTCATGGAAATATCCGTTATACATGTTGTTTCAGAGTAACTAGTTTAGAAATATCAGAGATTTATATACATATATATGTATGTATATGTATGTGCATATATATATGCCTATACATGTAAACATTGCCTCTCTCTATATATATATGCAGATAATTGTCAATTGTCATTTTTTTCTTCTTCACTGTGTAAATCAAAGAGGCCAAAGATTCACAGATATAAGAAATAGCCAGAATTTTTTTCAGAATTTTTATAACTTTTATGATTCTTTATAAGTGACCTAAAATTGATAAAGTTATCATAGTCCTAGAATATTTGTGCCACAAGGAGCTAATCACACTCTTAAAGGACCTTGGATACATGCAGTCTTCAGGTATACCACCTCATAAACAAAATTTAGATATCACCAATATCAGAAGAGAAACGTTAAAAAATTTTTTTCTCTGTGACATGAAAGTCTGTGACATTAAAAAAGCTTTTTTTTTCACACTTCAATATTTTTCTTACATGTCTGTTTATGTTCATTATTTCCTTGCTTTTTCCTCACAACTGTCAGTGATAAGAGGCTGTGGAAAGAACAGAATGACACCAGTGGAATTGTCCGAAGACTGGCAGGCTACGTGGTTCAGAAGGAAAAGACAGAGTCTGGAGTTTGGCTTGGAAGGGAAATGTGAATAGGATCAGGAAGAAAGGGCTGAGAAGACAGAATTTAGCACTCTGGAAGAATGAAAGAGGTCAAATGAGTGATACAGAAGATGATAGAGAAAGAGAATGTAGAGGAAGAAAAACAAAGGACCCTGGGCTTCTGGGACTCGAGAAAACAAGATTAGCAGGATACAAGAACAGTGGAGACTTTCTTCAAGTCACTGCATTTCTACAAAGCAATCATCATACTAATTTTCATGCAGAAATGTAGCTGTTTATATAAAACATCTGAGGTTATCTTAACTAGTGATTAACTTAACTGGAGAGCCACTATAACAAGAAAATGAGTAAAAGAGGAGTAGGATGGCTAAAAGAGAGAAAGGAATAAGCTAGACTGAAAACAAACATTTTAACTAACAGTTACCAGTTTTCCCTGGGACTGGTGTGGGATCTGATGCTACTTAGCATTTTCATTAGTAACACTGGAGACAAAAAAAAAAAAAAAATCATTTTGAAATTTGCCAATGACACAAAACTGAGATTCATGATCAAAATGTTCCATAGAAAGACATCAAAATACTAAGGAGTGTGACGAAACATGTACGAGAAATCATTATCTGGAAAAATTAGAGGAAGAGAAGGACTTGATAGATTTAATTGATGCTCTTTGCCAAGGGACAGAGAATAAAGCAAATACAATCCTCTACCAACTTTGGATTAATCAAGGTATTTCCAGAAGAGCCATGTGACTGCTAATGCCATTGCACAAGAAACTGGTAGGATTATTTTACTACTGTACGTAGCCGGAGTCATCTGTAGTCACTGAGGATAAACTCATACCAGTGGAGAGAACTACTGTGGGATGATTGGGGTGGATCTTACAGGAAGGGATTAATAGAGTTTGTCTTGATTAGTGTAGACAGATGAAGATGAAGTTTGGATAGATGTCCCAACCAATTCAGGAGCATGTGTGAGCATCAAGAGCAGCCTGCCTGCAGCGCAGGCAAGCTGCTTAGCTGGTTTTAAGGGCTTGATAAATGTACATATATAAAATGCTTGTCTGTGTGGTGGTGGCATATTGGACTCAGTGATCTTCAAGATCATTGAGTCGTTCCAGGAACGACAGCAGTAACAGAATACAAACTTTGGCACTAATGGAAGCAGTGCCCATATAGGCCTGCAGGTTAACATCACTTGTTCGTTTTGTGTTTATTACATGTGCAACTGAATGGAATTACACAGCATGACTGAAACACTTTCAAAGATACAAAATAACCCTTACTCTCACCTAAACTCTTCACTTAAAGGAAAATTTAACTCTCACAAGTGGTGGTATTTGTTTCTAGTAAGTCATGCTCTAATCCCCATGATTTTGCCATTCCACCACCACCATTAGAGATTTGTGGTGGAATAAGAGGAATTTCACTGTAAGAAGTGTTAAATTCAGGTTTTTATCTGTATTGACTGAAATAAATATTTAAAAATATTTTAAAAAATAATAGTGAAAAAGCATGAACAGAAAGAATTTTTGGATGCTCTATTTATGACTTCATAGCTGACAGATTGGCTGACAAAGATTGGTGATGCTATGGATAATAGATCTGCTTCCATCTGTGGGGAGAGAAACACTTTGAATGGCAGTTTTGGAACCTCTCTGCTAGACAAAGGTAGTGACAGAATGTTAGAAATATCTGAGGTTGAAGTGAAAGCCTTGAGAGGAGTTATTGTCCTGCTGGTGATGAAACTATCAACATTTTTTTTTAATTTTTTCTCTGAAATGTAAACACTGTCTATGAAAAAGAAATACAAATTGAATTTAAAAAATTTTGAATGGGATAATTTGTTTTACAGGGCTTCTCACCCAGTGGGTCAAAATGAGACTGAGATCTTCATGAATTAAGTCACATTCACAACATTTTTTACCAAATGCTAAAAAACTGACTAATTGCATGAGTTAAAAGGTATTAGTGGACAATTAGACCAGTGCTTATGAATACAGGAACTCTGAAGACTGGCATCAACCACCCTGTTTTTTGCTCTGGATTCTCTCGCAGCAAGTTGCAGTGATGGTGGAGAAGACATACCATCCATTCTGGCATTGTTGTTACCAAGGTAATCTTCTCCTGTAAATGGACACTTGAGGACACCAATTTCTTAAATGTGCACCCAGGGTCACTGGGACTCCTCTGCAGACACCCTGAGTGTGGCATTCAGCTCACCTAAAATCTGCTCCATAAACAGTTGTCCAGAGAAGCCTTGTGTTGTCATCTGTCTCCTTTTTATAGCAAAGGAGAAAGGAAGAAACCACTAAGGGCCATTTCATCCCATCTTGAGGTGAAAGGGATCAGTCCCTCTGTGATGGTATCTGCCTTTCCAGTGATGACAGAGGAAGCCTAGACAATTACCTTAAACCAGATGTTTAATTTTCATGTGACTGAAGTTATCTGTGAGGGATCCCAGAGCACTTCCAGAAAAGCTCTGATAATTTATAGCAAGACAATGTAAGACGCTATTACCCCTAGTTTTCTGCTCTGTTTCTCTGCCAGAGATTGACACCCTGGGGAAGAGGGGGGTGGTCAGTAGAGTGGAGCCTTGCATTTCACATCCTAATACATGTACTTAAACAGGCATCAATGAATTAATGCAGCACGTTGGGTTTGGAGAGCACAAATTGAGGAATGGGCATACATATTAACTTCTCTTTTATCTCTCCTACATTGGAAACAATCATCAAAGAAACAAGATAGTCAGCTGTGGACTGCAACAACGCAACACAAAACATCAGAGCTTGTTTGGAAGTGCTCAGACTTGTGATATAGAGAGCACATACCTTCACTTGTCTCAGCATTGGTTTCCCTGTACGTAAAGAATGGTTAAAAATATTTATCTGATAAGAGCGACTCTAATGTGCAAAAACTTCTTAGCTCACATTGTCCATTTAGTTCATTAAGTTTTTTTAAAAATTCACAAGTGAAAGTGTGGGTATGAAAGGACATATTTCTCAAGTTTCCGTAAATAACTGCATCATGAATAATGAAATTTCACTACTTTGAAAATGTCATTATCTTCTAAATCAATTGCAGATTAGAAAATAGATTTTGTTGTTGTTGTTGAAAACAAATAAATAATGCCTTCCTCATGAATATTTTGCCCAGTTCTACTGTTTCAGAAGCAGTGTTGGATGCCTGAAGCATTTGTGTTATAAAATAACATTGCTTCAACTTTCAGGGCTGCAATGATAATAATTAATACTTTCTATCAGTACTTGATATTCATTGCAACATTAGTGGCATTGTTAAAAGTTCCTAATCTGAATGCTGCCGAGATAGACAAGGTGCATGATTTTGGATTAGGATACAGTATCATTTAAACGTGGATTTACTTGCCACCATTTTTTCCTGGCTTCTCCATCAAATGGTGCTTTGTAGAGATTATTTTGGGACCCAAAATGTTAACTATTCATTGGAATGTGCTGTACAAACTTAGAAACATAATGAATGCTATTTTAAGCATAAGCATTTAAAACATATCTGTTCTGTGTTTAAATGTCAGAACAAAGCATATTACAGGAAAAACACCTACAAATGCAAAAATGCAATAAGCCCACAAAATATGGGTTAAAAATTTCCATATTTGATCTGGGTAGCAAATTATAGAGAGAGCAAAAACTCCCTACGCATAACCATAGCTGCCAATTCTGGATCTTCCAAAAAGCAAGGGCAGGATACCAAGTACATGATTCTGCCTTGTGCCAAGCAAGCATCTATGAAAATGTCACCTTTATGCAATTGAAACACAAAACGAGTAGAATTTGCCCTTAAATGTGAGGGGGAAAATGTTCTGAAAATAAACAAAATGCTTTTTACTGCTAATTAAAACATGAATCAATAAATATTTTCAAAGTTAAATAATACTGTTCTTCTCAAGCTGAGCACCAATCTGCTGGGCTCCAGCCAGGAGAGAATCTTTTCTAGCATAGTTACAAACAACTGATGAGTGGAGTGGAAAACAGAAACATGAATACAACTTTCACAGTAATTCAAACAAAACCGCATGACTTTTAACGTATCAGTTAAAGGTTCTTTACCCTTTCCATCTCTTTGTATGGTGGTCAGTACATTGCTGGTGAGATAATGACCTACAATGAGCCGTCAGATTACTGGAATTAAGATGTCAGTTTCAAAATAAACACCAGTTGGTTCAACAAAGCCTGCAGCTAGGATTATGGGAGGACTAGGAAGACATTTAAAACCCAATGGAAGCACAGTTTCTGAACAGAAAACACGCTATTGCATTCTCTTTTACTGTAGACTTGATGAACTACTGTTGCTGATTACCTGAAACTGATTGCTTAATCTCGGCTAGGAAGATGCTCAAGACACAGTCCTTGCTTTGGATGCAGAATCTGGTCAGATCCTCATTTCTTGTCCTCTTGGAGTCACTATCTTTTGTTTTCCCACAAACAATTTTTCACAACTGAGTCTATGATTAGAGAAACAGATCCCCAGCTGCTGTAACCTACTCTTGTTGCTTTGTATATTGATTATGGGATAACATTGCCTGCAGAGAAGGTGTAGCAGGGACAATAAGGGTCACTTGAATCTTGGAAAGGTAGCTACCAAGATTTCAGAGTTGAACCCAAGATTCTTACTGACTGCTCAGGAATTAAACCATGTCATATTTTGTTAATTACATAAGGATTTAGCCTAATTTGAGAGTACTGAAAATGCTGTGAAAAAGTTTACACTGGACATGTTCAGACAAATACACAAGTTTATTTGTACTCTATCTTGCACCTATTCTGAGCATAACAAACAAATTAAAACCCACAACCTCCCCACCCCCAAATAAATCTTTAAAAGAATGGAAAAGGTTTTTATAACTGAATTGTAGAAACTGTTAAGCAACACTGTGTTCTACAATAAACTCCATTTGGATCTGTCACATACCATCTTAAATAAAACAGTTTATTTTATCCTCTAACAGCACTGTAACATTAAGAAGGCAAAGATTCATTTTTTTATTATGTTCTTTTTTTTTTTTTTCTGAGGTACATCTGCTAAGGTCCTAACCAAATACATGCATGCCACATGTGAAACAGAGTGATGCAATGTCCCTTGAAAATGCCAGTTGCCATAGGTCTTATAGCTGAATACCCGAGTAAGCAGTTTTAATTTAAATGCAGATTCTGTGATTTGCAGATCCTGCTTTTTAATGTGTAGGCCTTTGTGGCAGGTCTAAACTGTTATGTCTTACATGCCTGTACACATTCAACCCCCTTGTGCCTCTATACCCCAAAAGGTGGTTGTATACCAGCTATTCTGGACAAATTTATCACATTATATTTTATGTCTGTTGGAACTTAGACTAAACAACCTCAAGTAGTGGACACAATACACTAAACTTCCATACAAAGTATTCACCAGACCAGTGTGACTGCAACTACAGCTCAAATAGGCTTCCGAGTCACTGCTGTTAGTATTTTGAGTATCTGGATTTTATAACAGCCTTAATATTTTAGTACTTTAGCACCTACAGTACTTGCAATTTTAAATTTATTTGATCAGTGGCAAAGTTAGCAGGGGAGCTATTTCTAAGTCTTATTTCCAGGCATGGGAGGAAGGTTTCAGTCCTGTTAAGTAACACTGGACAGATTTCTGGCAAGTACAGGAACAAGAATACTCTGACCACAGGCTGTTTCTGGCCAAGGATTTACCCAGCCCATGGCTACATCTGATCTCCGTTTTCAAAACATCTGTTCTGGGCTCTTACCCCGCATCCCAGCCTTCCACTCAGTCCCTGTCACGGCTGTCTCAGTTTTGCTTGCCTACAGCTCTGCTACTCCTTTGGAGGCAGTGTGGGAGTATATATCTGTATATTATATATATATATATTGAGGCACTTGGATGGTGGGTTTTACAGTACTTGGATGATGGGTGCTGAAAAATACTGTGCAGTATGGGAAGTCAGGTGGTGTGGAAGTATCAAGAACAGTGAGTGGCAGTGGCAGTGGTGTCATTGGTGGTGGTGTGGTGGCATAGCATGGGCTGGGGGCCCCTGAGCCAACTCATGATCCTGAGTATGTTTCTGGAGGTAGCACAACCTCTGCTTTGGTGTGGTTAACAGCACATCATAGGGGACAGCCATACAGGAGTGCTCCAAGAGGTGTAACGGATGGCAGAGCATGTGTCTTGCCAAAATATTTGAAAGTCTTATTTATTCCTCCACTCTATTGTAATCTGAATGCAGTTAAGGAATGTGGAGATCTAAATAGATATACTGGTTAGTGAACTAAAAGTTGATGCTTGCTTTCACACAGCAATCATTTACATTCCCTTTGTAGTGAATTGTGGCAGGATGCAAAAGAGGTTGCATTATATAAACATAATATAAAGAACAGTAGAATTTATAGCAAATAGTTTTGCTAAATCCTGAATTAATTAAATGCTCAAAGAGATGCTATAGATGCTTCATGGCAGCAGGGGTAGGCTGAAGAAGATACATATATATTATCATAAGGAGCACTGCTCTCCTTCCAGCTGCATCACTTCAAACATACTTAATGGTACACTTTACTGTCTTTTCTGTTTAAGCATAGGCACAGGCATACAGATAAATAAGCCTACTGCTCACTCTCCCTTTTCCTTTGCTGTTATATACACTACATGCATGCATGCATATTGACTAGAACACAATGCATTGCATCACTTCCTATGCAATGTGCATGGAATACTTTACAATTCCCATATGGCTGTTCCTTGCTTAGTATTAGTACTAAGCTTTTCAACTCTTTATTTTCTTTTACACGTTGCTTCATTTCACTCCTTTAAAATAGGGACAAACAGAGAATGAAGTGTGATCTGATGGATAAAATAAAAGCTGGAAATGGGAGGCTAAACTAATTTTTGTGCTTTCTAGAACATTCATATGCAACTTCAAACAAGAAAATCAGAGAAACGGTCTTTTCCAGACTCAAGGGAATATGTGATGAATATAAGTAAAAGGAAGATTTCAAAACTTTTACTCTACTATAGTGGGCATATATGTTCTGCATACAGAGAAAGAGCTAGAGTAATACCCTTGGGGGTTATAGAAAAAGACTATACATATGAAATCAAACTCTTCTAATGCTAAAACTAATATAGTTCGGGCAATGTTAATTCATCCTCTTTATGCAGGTATCATGATGTTATTTCTTTACTTAAGCCTATCTATTTTTGCATGATATCTGCCTCTTTTAATTAATGATTAGTTATTCAATATTTGACTAGTTATTCAAAGTGAGATCTCTCTTTTTTTAGTGTTCACCACAGTATTGAAGATTTCTTCTTCAGTATTTTGGTATGGCTACTACAGCAGCTGAATGCTATAAAACGTTAATGAATTTATCTTCAGAAAGTTCTGTGAAGATAGATGGTGTTATTATACATGCTCTGCAGGCTAGAACCTGGGGCATAGAGAAAATATTGGTTTAACTGAAAAAGATGCACCTACTCTGGAAGTAATAGAATAAGGTCATGTAGTGAAGGACTGCATCATAATGTATCTGTATCAAAGTATTAATTGCAATATTTTAGGAACCACAATATCTTTAGTTATTTTGATTCATTAACTGAGAAAACAAGCCTCTCATGTTTAGAACAGTTTCTAGTTAAAAAAAAATAAAAAAAAAAAAAAGTGGACTTTCATGTCTAGAAGAAGACTTCTAGAACTATGGAGATTCTGGTATCAGAAGTCAACTCAGTAACAGCTCCTCATGTGGACTAACCCTGATCCGTATATGAAATTAACAACTTCATACCTATTTTTTAACTTAAGTAGAACAAGACTCACTGGACTCCTAAAATGTTTTCAACCCTATTTCTAGAACATAACGATCAGACTACACTGCCTTTGTGTCTCATTCCTCTCTTTCTCCTTGCTGTTTCCTGGTTACCCCCCCAAATCCTGCTTCTCCCTTCAGCCTTCCCTTTGAAATTATCCAGTATCTTCACACTGATCCTTTCCCCCTCTGTAAAAGTGTTGCTCAAGCTTCTGCTGCCTTCCTCCTCTTCTTGGCTACATTTCTGTACGTTCTGTGCAAACACTTACTTGAGTCAGGCCATACCCGCCTCCCACATTGCCTGGCAGCTAAAAGAGGACAATGCTCAGAGATCTGGAAGGCCAGGTTCTGTCCTCTGTTCCCTCAGCTGTAGCAGCAAAGATTGCTTGCAAAGGTAGCTTTCTTACTGGAGATGGACCGCACAGAGACAAGACCTCTGACTGCATGTGAACTCCACAGTCTTTTAACTTTGTTAGTCTTACGCAAATTTCAATGTGTACGTCAAATGTTCGTTATCTGTTACTTTGACAGGCCCACGAGCTGCTCTGTGCTAGAGCATCTAAACAAATCAACTTCAGTAATTTTTTGAACATGGACAGAACAGGGTAGGGGTTTTTTTTCCTACTTCTAGTGATTTTAGAACAGCAGCTCTATTCTACATTACCATTTTTTTCAATATACACATACATGTATGCACACATAAGTAATGAAATGAAATTAGACTGAAGAAAAACAGTGGAACATCAAATTTCAGGTAGAAATTTGGGTAGAATTCACATAGGGTTTTTAAGTTTTGTCAAAGCTAGAACACACTGAAAACAGAGTTCTGGAAATGAAATGGAAAGAACTGAACCACTTTAGTTCTGGGGATGCTACCTGGGACAATGAATCATGCAATTTAAATCACTGCATGAATCCACACAGAAGTAAAATCTTCAGGCAGTTCCCAGTCCTCATTTTTTCATTCTTGGATAGCGCTTTCCCTTGCAGAAAATTATACTGGACCTGCAGATTAAGAATTTCAGTATTATTATCAAATCATGCCTTGTTTATAATGTTGAAAACTTCACTGTTATGCATCATGTTATAATATATATCCCATCTTCAATGACAACATTTTCTGATAAGAACCTTTTTCTTTTGTAATTATAAACATATTTTAATTAACATTTCTTGCACATTAACTTACTTGGCTATAGATTTTTTAAAAAATATTTTCATTGTAGTTTTCAGTCTTCATTAATATTTCTAAAATGACAGTTAGAAATTTTATTTAAAGTGTTTATCTGTCAAGACAAACACACTCCTGTCTATTGACTTGATAGATAGCTTTTATTGTTGTTAAGGTTTAAACCTTTCAGAGATTAAGAAATATTTTAAAAATTTAACTGATTAATGTGTTCACCAAAAAATGTTCATGTTACATTTTTCTTAGACAAATTAAGGTTTGTCTAAGGCTAATCCTAGGTAAGGCTAACCTTAGGTAAGGCCAATTAGGGTTAGGCCAGGCTACTGGGCATCCAGAAATAATTTACCTAAGAAAAAAAAAAGTAAAATAATACTAAATGAAAAGATTTCTTTATGGCTGATTTTCCATTCAGTTGCTCCCAGCTATAAAAGGGTTTTCAAAGAAAGCTACCTATTAGTTTTTAATTTAAAATGACTTGAAATTAATCCCTTTACCTCTCCTGATATCTTTCTGACAACCTCCTAATCTCTTCAAACTGTTGGTTAAAAAGTGCACCACTAAATCAGCCTGTCATCAATTTTGTCTCTCACCACAATGACTCAAAGAGTTGCATCAACTAGATCATTTAAAGAAACCACAACTTTTTAAAATAACATCTGCTGCTGTGATTTATAATGTATAACATAATCTCACATCCAAATTTGACAGAGTTTGATAACATCTTCCAATAATAAATTGCGAGAGATTCTGTCCTGGGATGCTGCAAACAAAATTGCGATAAATTTTTAAGAGATAAAATCACTAATCTAATAAGAAAAAGAAAAATAATCAATCTCTACTTCAAATACTGAAAAACATGATGCCATGCAGACTCTTTTTTAAACTGCCTGTTTCAATTTTAAGTATGTACTGGTTTCTCAGGACATAATTTCCTGAGATTAGTGAATATGAATGAAAGTGCTAAGTGCTGACAATTTGAATTCTCACTTCCTTTAACACTCAAGTGCTAAATATTGCCCAAACTTTTGCTAAAATGTTAAGTATCTATCTTTTTTTTTACACTAGTAAATTACCATTGATTTGAAGATCTGACAGCTACAGCCATAATATAGTAGGCAGAACAGTTAATATATAGGAAAGGTAAATTCCAAATTATGATGAGAAAAATAATCCAGTTTTCATGAGGAAGGAAATTGCTCTGTTTCTGAGAGAGAGCAAGAGATTAAGTCAATGTGGGCTAAGTCTAGGCAGAAGCACTGGAAGAGTGGAAGTACCGTGGGTAGTGAGTAGTAGCCTGTACTGATGAAGTGTATTCTTGCATATTTTTGGAAATGGAATAAGCTCAGAAACAAAAATATTTCCAGGGACAAATTCTGAATAAAAGTCTGTCATTAAGTCAGTCATTTTTGTGACTAAAATTCATTGTGTGATTTCGTGTCTGCATGCTCAGTGTACAGCTACTGCAAGAAGAGTAAATTGGGAATAGGAAGCCTATAGAGATCTGCAGAGACAAAGTGGATTAGATAAATGCTCAAGTTGCATTTAGAGAACTGCTATTAGTACCATCTGGCAATGAAAATATTGGTTGTGATCATGCAGTTGCACTGAAACATGGGTACCTTTTTGCCAGTTTCCTATGAGTAGTCTGCTATGGAAAGTCACTCTCAATGCACATGAACAATAATGAGGAGGAAAGGGGCTGGTGGAAAGCAGGTTCACATTTTTTAATGGAAAAGTTATCCACTCAGCAACAAAGGTGGTGAAGTTCCCAGTTTGAAAGTACTTTACAATCAGAGGCCTCATCAAGAGAGTCATTTTCAAAAAAAGCACCACACTCCCTCATTGCAAATGAATAAAAAGCCGAGAAAACAAGCAGAGAACAAAGCTACTCTCAGCCTGGGGTTGGCTCCGTAGTGTGGCCTAAATCAATCCCCGTCCTTTTTTATGCAGAGTGCACTTACATGCTGATGTGATGGCACAGTTTTGTACAAGAGGTCCCAGGTTTGGTAACTTAAAAGTGGCTTATGCAGTTCTTAAAATACTTTAAAGGAGAAGGCACGTTGTCTGTGATAGATACAACTGCACACTGCAATTATAAAACAGCAATTTCTTCCCATTAGAAAGAGAATATTATTTCTATTTTTGTGTCATATTGATTTTAAAGAAATTATATTCTCTTACAGAATCTCCAGATCATTACTCATTTTTATCTTTACAGCATCAAACAACATAAAAGTAAATTGTGTCTTACCAACGTGACCTATGCAGCAGATTGTACAATCTTCATTTTCCAGGACTTTGTACCCTCAATACACACTGTCAATAATCCAGTACTATTATTACATTCAATTAAAATTATAAAAAAATATTTAATGTGAAACTAGAAAATTTTGGTTCCCTTCATTTGCTTCCTCTCACTTGAGTCTTTCAGGCCTTCCAGCCCTTCACCAAAACACTTTTTTAAAATGACAGTTTAACGTCTCTCATATTTAAATGTCTCCAAAATTATGCTTGAAGAAAAATACAAAATATTGCAAAGACTGTAACAAAATGGAAAAAGTGTCATCACAACTATATATTTTAATTTGCATTTCTGCAACTCATTTTAAAAGAAAGTTATCTTTCCAAAATACAAAATAGGTGGCAAATGCCCTAACTAACCATGAAGCAAGTAGTACACTGGTGGAGACCTTGAATTATCAGTTTGCATCTCCTGTTTCTTCATACAATGTTATCTGACAGGTAAGAATATAAGAATAAGGAGTTGTACTAGGTGGGTTATGAAACCAAGTTTATCATGTTACATCAACATCCTGAAATTTTCCTTGTAAACAGGATGTGGAAATTTAACTCATCAGTTAAGAAATGGGAACTCTAATAAAATATTTTAAAATATCCTAAAATGCCCATCTTTTAAAATATCCATCTTTTAAATGTGACAGTACAGTACCATAACATGACACTCCTACATGATTTTGATGACGTATAAATCAGATTATGACAAACATCAACTGCACTGCATGTGTTACTCATGATGTTCATAAACCTTAGTTTAGGAATGCAGATATTCAAGAACTGGCAATGACTGTGTAAACTAACAGAGATTAACATAACACAAAAAAGAAAAAACTTTGTTTATCTGCTCACGTACTTCTGCTACTAGAACTAAAAGATGCATGTATTTTTTGAGATAGTCTGCTTTGCATTTGGAGCTTACAGAAGAATTACCCACACCTACACCAGAAAATATATTAATATTCTAAAAGTGAATTATGGTGCATCAGATTTTTGGCTACTGGTTACTAGATTTGGTACTAGTATCATTACTATATTCATCGTTACCAAGAAAAACAAATAAAGTTAAAAAAACCCCACAAAAACTCCATTACCATAAAATCTACCATTTATTTTCCATTCATCTATCTGCTGTTGGCAAAGACCAAATCACCAAACCCAAATGCCATTTCAGGAATTCTTTCTTTTTAAGAACTTCATATTCACAGAAGTCATTATAAGGACTAAATTTCAATCCTATTTGGTATCTTGCTTTCCTGACAGAGCCCGTTTTGAAGATCATACTGCCTTTCTATACTTGTTGGATATCCGTTCCCTAGACTTCATTTGATGGAGTCATTCAAGCTGTCAGGTGCTCAGACTGTGTGGTAGGAATTTTTAAAATTCCCTGCCAAGTCACTACTTAGGCTTTTAGACAGATTACTATTTCTGCTTACCTATACAGGCTTTCTATTCCAGAAGAGATTCTTCCTTCAGTCACACAAGTTAAAATCCCGCTATCTCAACTGACTCTAATTTAAGACAATGTAAATAGCAGAATCTGATTGTTTATATAATTTTCAATCTGTGTTGCAATACAGAATATTTATGGTGGTGAAAATAATGTCATATTTGTGCTAATAAATCAATTTTATACTTTTGTTTTCAAAAATATAATTCTAAAATAATCCAGCCTATGTATGTGTATAAGAGAATATTTACTTCAAATTTTCTCATGGAAACTGTTGCTGAAATTGCATAACCTATTTCTATCCTAATAAAGCTTTTTCAGATAACTGCTCTATTGAAAAAAAAAAATCAAGTATTTCTAAAATAATACTGTGTTAGTGTCTGGCCTGGGTGGTACTGAGGACATGCAAATTAATTGATGACATTGACTGGAATTTCACCTTTCTCTGAACAGTCAAATATAGGTTATTGATGGCGTAATATTTATGGATCAGTGACTCAATATTATATTGCAATTTTTGAACAACTGATTTTTGGTAGAAAAAATTCTGAGTTGAATTTGTCACGATTAACAAGACATCATTCCTTTATAAAAACAAGGAGTATATGTCCATCTCTGGAACATACCTATTCCCAGTCAATCCCTCATATGCCCTCCTTGTGATATACTCTCCCTGTGATACACCTGTTAAGATAAAATCTTGACACAGGTGCCTATGAAAGACGGAGATATATAGTTCATGGTCTTATTCTTGTCTGACTCTCAAATCATCCCTTTCTGGTTTGTCTTATTGTATTTCTGGAGGCCAAAAGGTTTCAGAGACATTATGTTATAATGGCTAGCATACGTAACCAGAAACTAGACAATATAGGTTCTGGGTTCTCCCAAATCTATATTTAAACCTGCATGTGGTGACAAAACAGTCTCAAGTGGAACATCATTTATTCCTTACCTCTTCAGGTTAGGGCACAAAGCAGCAAGGAATTCAGAGAGAAAATAAACAAAGGGGAACATTAATTCGCAGACCTGTGATGAAGATTTTCTACTTAAATACTCTGGGTCTGGGGAGCTCAATCCTCATTTCAAAAGACTGAATATTTTCTCAGGCACAGATATAGTTCTTTTCTGCCATTATTATATTGGTTTGTATGATCATTGCCCTAGCATCCTACTATGTAAAAATTTAGGGGGAGGATTGGTAAACATTGCTTGTGGATAATCCCCAAATTTATTCTGTTGCCTACATAAAAGGAGCATGAACAACAAGCATAAAGTTGAATTTCACCACTGGATGACAAAGCACAATGGTTTTCCTGTTACTCATCAGTATACATTGATTTCTATGAGCTTATATGAGTTCGAGCATGTTTTCAGGAAAAACATTTATTTTAAATTTTAATATGAAATCTTAGATTCTTCTACCATCTTCAAAGAACAGTTCTTTTTTTAAGAGGGCCTTAATAAATGAGTGGGGTAACATTTACAGAGCACCATTTGTGCATTCAGCAGCAGTCCTCACACTGTCTGTTAAATGGAATTGGCCTTCACGTCTGTTTTTGAATGTGATGAATGGCATCATTCAATAATATGTTTGTCGAGTTGCAATCTTGTGCAGTGTTAAGCACAGTGTTAAGCAAGGTTCAGTCTGCATATAAAATATATACTGTAATTAAAAAAAAAGTAAGACAGAAAATGACAGGGAAAAACTTTGATGCAGCTATATATGCTATCAAAATTACTGAGAGGACATTAATAGTTGGCAATGTTGTTTCACATTGGGTTTACTGTGCACAAACTGGAGAGAAGAATTGTACCTTGGGATTTAAATTGGAAACAAAATACCCTTACTCGGGTAAAATCCTTCATTACTTATGAAAATGGTCATATTAACATGGGAGTGGAAAGGCAAATAACAAAAATTCAGGACACATACGCACAAATGCCTGCTTCAGGATGAGGAACCTGTTCTCATCACAGTTTCAGAGGAATGTGGAATTGTAATTCCTAACCTAACAGCAATTTTTGTAGGGTTTTTTCTTTCCTAAAAAGAAAACTGACAAGCCATACACTTTTCAGCAATTCTGTGATGAATCTAATTTCTTCAAAAATACTTAAATAAGATTGTGGTCTTCCTTAATGAGTAATGAGAATCCATCAATACCAATCGTAATTGTTTAAGGCACATTCATGGTAAACCACAGAAAATAAAAAAGACAATTAATTGCATAATAAGTGGATCAAACTTTATTTGTGCTAAGCCTGCTCTCTCAGGAGCATTTTCTATTAGTGTTGCTTTCTGCAAGTGATAGGAGTTTTAACCTTGGTGCAGCAGATAAACCGTTGATCTGTCAGCAGACTTTTTCCTACCTCCCACAGTATTGCGCTTCAAAAGTTTGTTTGGAAATGAAACCAAATTCTATGTTTCCTCTACAGATGGTTGACCTCTTTCAGTTAGTGGCTGCATTACTCATTTAAACAATTATACAGGTCAGAATGGTGTAATCTAAATTATTTAGTCTCTGGGTGCTTTTCAGACACCACTGACAGTCCGAGAGGATCCAGCTGCTAGTTGTACCTGGATTTGAACTCCGCAAGATAACAGAGATTTAGTTAAGAGTTTCAGTCACCACACATGGCTTCATCTGCAAAAACACATACCACAAATAAACTAGTCCTAACGGACCTGTGACCTTGCAGGTATCGAAACGTGCAAATAGCAAGGCTAATTATTCCTAGATAAAATGTTCAAAATAGTTTTGACTTCATTTGAATAAAAATACCTGGATGCTCCTTCATCATGCAAATCTTAAAAATACCTTTTTTGTTTGTCCCCCACAGGGAGCAATTCAAGTCTACCAAACAGACTAGCAAAATATTATGATAACCTTTTCTATCCTAATTTGTACTGGAGGCTGTGTGTGTGCTAGGATCAACATTAATTACTGTATAACATTTCAACTGTGTAGTTCATAGAAATGTCAGGGAGTTAGCTAAAGGGGATGTGGGGTCCTGATATCAGCGGGGGGTAAGTGGCCTCAGCCATTGTGCAGCATGTGGATGATGGGAATTTACAAAAATAGAATCCATAACTGAGGTGTTAAAGCTAACTAACCCCAATAAAAAGTTCTGTTTCTCCAGGAAAACCATCACGTAGATAAAGTGTTCACCAGCAATTACTTACATTTTCTAATAAAATTTAAGTTAATAAAGTCTGGAATCCAACAGTTAGCAAAACAGACTGTAATAATGATTCTACATAACAAGGGATCTACTTTGTTAAAGTTAATATATCAGTTTGAATCAATGCATTTTAAATTCAGATTCCTTTTGCAGCTTGAATACAAACTAATTACAGGTTTTAAATTGTCACTAGTAGGAGCTCAGCCAAGGCATATTTCCTCTCTACTTTAGTTGCACCCTGAGAATTCATGAATCAATTTTTTTCTGGGTCATGACTTTGCCCCACCAGGAGCAGAGAAAACCCTTCAGTGTGAAGAAAATTTAATGGCAGAGATCCCAGTACAGGCAGAATTTGCACGCAAATGGCTAGGAAGTAAATGGCAAGGGAACTTTCCAATGCATGAGAAAGAAACCCTAAAATCATTTGTAGTAATCCAAACAGCAATGAATTAAACAAATAGTTTTAAGCACAGCAGTATCCATGTCTGTCTTGGCAATTTAGGATTGTTGGATGATTTAGGAGAGGGCTGCTTTTGCAAGCCTTTTTTTTAAACAGTAGAGGTCACCTTAGTACAAGTCTCTTCTGAAAAAACAGCACACAACAACAATAAAAAACCCTTTTCTACCCAGATAAATGGAGCACTTCAAAACTACTCACAACTTCCTTCCAATGTTTTATATAATTAAAAAAAAATAACCCTGAAGTATATAGTGGGTTTAATTTCATTATATTTAGCTATAGGGATTATTCAGTATGAAAAGAGGATTTTTTTCACAGTACACTTACAGTTTTAATCAGTGATCTACACATATAATTCATTCAAATATCTGAAAATTGTTTCATGTTTTAAGCTTTACAATTACATAAAGATCTGTCAGGCCTACATATTTTTTTGTCTTTTATATTTACCATGGAGTAAAATGTGACAAAGTAATTTGTTTCTTGGGAGGAGATTCCCAGACATAAATTGCATCTATCAAAATTCACTCATCTTGATTAAAAAAAAACCAAAAAACATTCAGAAGCCTGACAAATCAACAAAAGATTTGGTAAATTAGCATAAAATATATCCAGCTTAATACAAATTGACAAAGCTTTTTCTACAGTATTTGTTTTCATGACAAGGCTACCTTTTATCAGCATTGTACCTAACATCACCTTGGAAACTGCTTTGTGGAAAAGCTCTACCAGACACTAAGAACTAAAGTAGAAAATTATTTTATAAATACTCAGAAGATTCTTCACATAGTGAAGGAATTTTTGTAATAATTCAAGACCCGTCAGAAACAAATGTTTTTCAAAAAATCTGGTTTAAATTGTTTATACATTTCAAAAAGAATTATGAAAAATGGCACACAATATCTTGCCTGACATGCAAACACATTCTTAAATATTAAAATAGTATTTTGTTTATACTACCAGTATTACTGGGTTCTGGCTTTAAATGGTGTAAGTAACTGTTTTGGCAATCTTTTCCTCCAGATGAAGTTATTTAAAGAATACACATTAAAAATCTTAGTTAATATCTCGAGATTATTATCTTTATACATTATCACTTCAGAAATGAAATGCCTGGGACATTCTTAAATGCTATTTTACTTCTCAATCACTCTATTAGATTTCCTGCTTGAGTGATTTGTGAAGAAAACATTACATACATATTTTTTTCTGATTACCAAAGTGCATTAGACACAAAAGTCTGCTTGAAACTAGTTTACAGTTTAAAAACAGGTCTAATAACAGGTGAATGCTGAAAAATATGCAAACAAAATGGCAGACATGAATGACTTCATTTAAGGCATAATTGCTTCTCATCAACCCAAGAAATCATGCAGAAACAGTCCCTGTTTCAGCCAGCCAGGGAGAGACTGGAGAAATCACTCAGGCATGGATTCTAAATGGAAGGTCCACTCCTGGGTCTCAGCCAGGAAACTGCTCCACACACAGATCCAAGCCTAGGGACAATAGTCCTTAGAATCACAGTTCACCATAACAGATAATTATACAGCAAGTAAAACAATAAGGTATTTCGGCCTTTCAATAGATAGACTAATTGTGGACTATGGAGTTCTGCCTGGGAGGCATAAAACAC
Organism: Pterocles gutturalis; assembly: GCF_000699245.1. Taxonomy (NCBI): domain Eukaryota; kingdom Metazoa; phylum Chordata; class Aves; order Pterocliformes; family Pteroclidae; genus Pterocles; species Pterocles gutturalis. The sequence continues at coordinate 63,455 of NW_010115855.1, read as the reverse complement.
ACCCCTTCGTGAGTCATTTTATTGATATGAGGAGTGGCATGAATTTTGTGGAAAGGGATTTTAGGAACTGGTGAGTTCCATATGTTGTTTTTTGCTGTATGTCTCGGGCACATAGCCAGAGTTTCCACGCACACAGCTAGAAGCTTTTTAAAAAAAAAAAAATTCTTCCCACTTGCCTGTTTAAATGTTTTAAGGAACATTCATATTTTTTTTCCCCCAGTAAAATCGGTAACTGCAATTATTTTCCTCTTTTAAACATAATATTTCAACTTGGATAAGGTGGAAAGAACTATATTGGTCTTTTCAAAGGGAAAATGTGTTAAGATTATATATTTTATATAGGGTTTTCATATCAATGAATTCATAGTGCTAGGCTAAAATATTCCCTGAAACTATTGTATACCATTTGTTTTCTGGGTTGTTTGTAGAGACAAAAAATCAAGGAAGGAAATACATGCAGTTCAAGCCAGAACAGCTTTTGAATAATTTTAAATGTGTCATTCTGTTTTATGCTCAGCCAGTTCTTTTTCTTCTACTTAAAAAGATGACGAGCAAGCAAACTCTTTTCTAGCAAATGCAAGTGTTAGTTCTTGGGTGTCATGCAAAGAGTGCAAATGCATAAGAAGGCTGACCTCCTGCACTAGGAAACAAATACTCTATCTCTGCAATTTGTGCAGCCCCACCACCAGCCAATTAACTCGAAGTTGAGTTTTGACTCAAACTCATGACCCTTCAATCCCCACAGTCATGTGTTACATCTGGTATCATTGAATTAGTCCTTCCATTTTGGCTTTTTTTTTTTTTTGTAACCGTCCACTTTCTTTCTGCCAATTTTTTTTTCTAACCACTAATGATGATTCAAGAAGCTTTGTACACTATCTGCATATTTGTTTGTTTTTGAGTAGAGCTCCCTTGGAAAAAATCTGGCATACATTTTTCTTTTCTAAGAATACCATTCAATTCTGCATTTCATGATACCCTTTTTTCCTGCTCTGTACTATAATGGTGACCATTACATCATGTACCCTGAGGGCTGTGCTTAAAAAGAGAAAGGATGGTGAATTAGCAAAAATAAAAGGAACTCCCTGACTTGAATTCACAAACTGTGCTTGTTTTTGTTAAACAGGAAAAAATCTGCAGTGACGGTAGCAAGTTCAATAATGTGTAGTGCATACGTTTTTCTCTCAGCCACAAAGCACCTTCCTTAAGAAGTGCTTTTAAAATATTCAATGTAAACTACTGAAGATACTCATATTAAGTAGTACTCCCCAAGCTGTGAGTACATTTCCTGATTTTTTTTAGTGTTTTTCAATGGAGTACAATTGTTTTCCTCCAAATTATTTGTAAAATTCTGCTTTGAAAATTCAAATGAAATTAAAAGAGGCAGTTGATTTATTTCCCTTTTTTCAACAGTCAGACCTGAAGAATTAGGCAGAGTTAAAAATACACTACCTTAGACATTTTTATTCAGTACTGCTTTTCTAAGAATCCTATTTATGCTATCGAAGTGCAGCGAGTGGTAGCTGCGGTCGGTAAAGACAGATAATTCCAATGTTGAACGTGTGATCAGGCTTTCAGGACATAGAAAATTCTTTTTTTCCTCATCAGGTCTACACTGGATTTTCTCACTCAGCTATTGTATGTGCACTGCTTCATCCTTATGTCTGTATACATCCATGTAAGTCTTGTACTTGCCTTTTGAAACTAGTTGACTGTATCATTCCTTATATATACATGTGTGTGCATGTGTATACAAAAAAAATTGAAAAATGAATATTCCAATGCCAACTGAAAAGTCTACGTTAGTGTGGTAAAAGTGGTCATATTTCGAATGTTTTTGTGCATTTATAAAATATTTTTGTGCCTACTGTATGCAAGTGTCATTGTGTCGTACGCAGTAGGTTTTTAGCTGACGGTGAAAAATAAATGCTACATTATTATTGAATGATGTGATATTTAAATATAAAAGCAGTTGAGTGCCCTATCAGTTTCCTCCTAATATTTTGCTGGTACGAATGTTTTTCTGACTTCTAAATCACACATTTGCTAAAATGAGCTCTGCTAGATATCAGTTTGAACACAGGCACAATGTGTCTCAGTCAGATCCATAAAACAGATAGCTGAACTAGAGTTTGACTTTTGACATCAACAATCTGACTTCAATATTACTCTACAAAAAGAGACTTCTGACTCTCATCGCTGTTTCAGTGTGATGGATAGCTTTTCAGCTGCTGACAGCAGTGAATGTAATAAATGTAATCATCCACACTGGGGGCTGAATATTTCTATTTTTAAAGTTTTCTGCCTTGTGCTTTACGAATGACAAAGTAACACCTGCAGTATTACAGTCACTCCTTTCCTATACAACTGAAATACAAAATATTATTATAAGTTGTCTGTGTATTAGTACTTCAATACTAAATAAGCTTTTAATTACCTACATTTATTTTTTTCTCTAAGAAACTCTTGCAGAAACAGAGCTTAATTTGAGCTCTGTTTGACTTCTCTGATCATCTGGGTTTCCATTGTCGTTTCTTCATAATAATTTAATGTCACATATAATGACATAAAACCAGGGAAAACCAGAGAAGCTGCCAATCTGAACTCATCTGAGTGTTCATGAGTATAAGCACAGAAAAGCCTGATTTGTTTGTGCCAACAACATTCAGCATGGTCTGTAACTGGGCTAGTGTTTGCTTGCTATTTCATTTTCAAATAGTCTTTCAGTGTACAGTGTAGCTGCTTAATCAGACTGTTTTATCTACCACAATTAGCAAAATGAGTGAATGTATATATTGGCAATACATAAAAAGTATTAAAATTATGTTTACCATTTAGTTAGCTAAACATTTTACCATCCTGTTTTTTCACTCGCTTCATGTATAAGCAACTATTATTATGTTTGCAACTAAAAGTGTATAGCTGGACCACATGCCTAATTCAAAATTAGTTCTAAACTTTCATTAAATAGCTTTATAGAGAAATATATTTTGTTAATGAAAAACTTACTTGGAAGCATTTAAAGCTGCAGTTTGCATTTTCCCCAGTCTCTGAAAGCAGTGACTTATCTTACTTTACATCTAATTAAAAGTTTATGGAGATGCAATGGATTTTTGTGCAAATTAGAATTAATTAGAGTTATTAAGAAGCCATGAAAAGAAGGATTTGAGAAATAGTGAGAAATATTATTTAAACCCTAATGGAATTCAGTGAAACCCACAGGTCTATTACAGGCCCCTGATTTGCCAGGATCACTGCAGGGAATCTAACATTAATAAGCACACTGGTAATTAAATCATTTGTTACTTTGTCTGTAATGTTGTAATGTTTCACTGATACTCTGTCAGAGCTCTTTGTGCAGATCAGAGCTAATCAAAGGTAATCAATTTTCAGCATTTGAGAAATCTGTAAATGATTATACATTCATCAGATCATTTAGTGGAGTGCAAGGAAAGTGCAATGCAATTAATCTTCCTGCATGAGGAGGAATTACCACCACAGAATTCAACAGTTATAATTAATTTCATTGTCTTGCTGTGAATTTTGATTGCTTTTCTTTGGACTGTATAGTACAAATGATGATTCATTGCAAAGTATTTGCAAAGCAAACACACCAGTGTGCTATGCAAATTAAAGTAGCTGTATAACAGATAGGTTTCAAACTTCCTATTTACTCAGGGTTGTTGAGTACTAATTTGCCAAATAATTGCTTGTTAACTTTATATGCTCTTCCTCTGAATATTGAGATTGGTAACCAATATAAATAGAAAGCACATGCTGTCTGATATCTCAGGGTACGTAGTCAAAAAACTAGTTAGCACTTAAACCTGCACTCAACTAGAAAAAAACATAATTTGCAACATATTTTTTGGGAACCATTCATTCTACCTTCTTTAATACTTTAATTATTTCCTTTATTTCAGTATGAACTGTACTGAAAGGCAAAAAAAAGAATTTTAGTGGCTTTACCATAGACAGCCATATAATCTTAAACAGAGCAAAATATTCATTTACCAGTATTCCTTTAATATTCATTTTCCTTCATTCCCATTACTAAATATTAAGTAGCTTTTTCAGGATATTACCAAATTATAGTGGGCACTATAGATAGATTTAGAAAATTAGTCTATGCCCCAAAAAACAAACTGTCAAAAACAAGTGTTGTGCTCAAGGTTCCCGTATCAAACCAGAGCCTACTTGAAGTGACTGGAGTGCTGAGTAGACACATATGCTGCTGTAGATTCAGTTACAGGGCAGGAATCTAATTTTAGACTTTGGTCCAAACTAGATTCTACAATCAATAAGCAAGATTTGTTCGTTGTTAGTAAAGTATTAAGAGAGAAGAGATGTTCCGATCTGAGAAATGCCAAAATTTCATTGTAAAGGTGCTGATTAATTTCTAAAGGTGTTGAATTGAGCTCTGCAGAGGCAAATATGGGAATAAGCATTTAGGTAGAAGTGGTAAGAATGTGTAGTTGCAGGCTATATATTTAGTATGTCAGTTGATTATTAAGTAAGACCAATTTTATTTTAAAAGCTGTAATACATGATAAATATTGGGAATTAACAGTGAATGTCTAGTTAACCATTTATTGGCAGCATTATACATTAGACACTGCTTAATTCATAACTAGCTTGAAGTTTTCATTAAAAAAGGTAAAACATGACAATCCTGTATTATTTTTTCCTGTAAAAATGAGGTCTGGTAATAATAATCATGTATATGATTACGTATATATGTATATGCATGCATATATGATTATGTAACATATATGTACATATATATTCTTTAAAAGCCAGTTCTTTCACTGCTAAATGCTGTCTTTTTGACAGCGTCACAAGTAATATAGGATGTATTTTAAAAAAGAAGAGACAGAAACTTCAAAGACAGCATGAAGGTGGAATGGCAGTCTCCCTTCAATATTAAATAGTAAAACTTAAACATTGTACAGATAATTAGTGTAAGATACTAACAGAGGACAGAACGAGAGATGTTCAGATTTGAAAAGTGCCAAAATGTGGAGCTGGAAATACTATTTTTGTAAATGCTTCTGAGAGCCCTGGAAAATTCTTAAAATGAAAGTACGCAGAAGTTTAAGGCATTTGAACTCGTCTCTTCTCCATTTCAACCTACTTGGCCATGACTAAGTCAATAGGCTGAGCCTGACTCAGTGTTTACAGTCCATAGCTGAAATTACAGGCATACAAATCTAGTATGACGTAAATATAATTTCCAGAATTTAAAGCTGAACAGAAGAAGATTCTGATTATTTACAATCTGTCCTGCTAGCTCTCCACAGTTTGTAAAGGTTTTTTGCAGATTGCATATTTTCTTGTACCAATGAAGACTAAAAGAAAGACAAATATTAAAATTTTGAGGATCAAAACTGTGCATTGCATGCATCTGAGGAGTCCATGCCCTTACAGGTTACAAAATGTTTATTTTTTTTATATGTCATCAACAGTTTTGCCACCTACAAATAAGTGAAGTACACAGCTCAGAATATCTGGAAAATTGTTATTGATGGATATTGGGTTTATAGTGGGTTTATAATGGATCTACACGTTTTGATGAAAGCTCCCAAGACAGCAAAATTGTACTAGAAATCTTAGAAAAATAGCTCTTTTCATAAAATGGGGTACGGTTACAGTGAATGTAATTTCTGGCATTTGGACTGATTTGGACCATCCTCACAAGAGCATTCAACATGGATTTGTTCATCACAGCTGCAAGAAGAAACTACTGAAAAGAAAATATTTATGTTTTTCTCAATTAGAATTTTCATTAGTATTTGAACAGAGGGTGAGAGGATAAGATGAAAGGCAAGCTTTTCAACCTGTGGAATCTGTTTGCTCTTAGAGTCACAAAATATTCCACATTTTACTAAGGATGAATCAAGGGCTATCAGCATGACAGTATTCAATCCGAACTGGAGCTCCATGGACCATGGATTTCTTTATGCCATGTTTCTTCCAGGATCTTCCTTAAAGGAAATCCCAGAAAGAGGCGAAGGAGATGAAAAAGGTGAAATTGGGAAATATAAAACAGGGAATATAAAATGTAGTGTCTCCCAAACCCACACATGCGTATTCTACATCCCTGTATGCACACACAGATGTTTTCACCCTCTTCTCATAAGAGAGAAACTGCTTCTTCATTAACATTCTTCATTTTCTCTGACTGGATGGAAGACTTCAAATAGTTAAGATCCACACACAGTGAAGAGTTTGAGAATGTTCAATTTAGTATTGCTTGAAGGACATTCTCAAATTGCACACTGACCTCTCACTGGCCCTATTCAGTTCACTTTTCTTTGTCATCATAACCTCTGTAACATCATGGAAACCTGCAGTCATATCCTCATTCTATGCTCCAAGCAGTTTAGCTTGTCTGAATTGCACTATGTTCACTTTTTGTAAGTAAAGTATCCCATATTTAAGTTCATTTTTCATTATTTTGCTTTTTCTTTTACTTCTTTCAGTGATCTTTTATTGTCTAAAGTCTAGATTTCTGCCAAGTTTGTGAACTGCACTTGTCAGAGTATTGCCCACAACTCTGGGTTCCTTTGTTGAAGCTGTAGAAATAAAATGAATAGTATAAAAGCTTGATGGCATCTGTGGATAGGAAACTCATTAAAAGCCTCAGTCTTCTGTTTTATTTCTAACCACATTGCCCTGTGGGATTTCAAGGTCTTGCAGGATGAAACCAGCAGGACTCATTACTTCTAAAACAATGTTTAGAGTTCTATTGGTGGTGGAATGTTCTGCCAGTCAGGTAAAAAACCTAGGCCTTTATCCTTCCTGGGACAATACCAGGCAGCTCAGAAACTGCTTGGAAAAGTCATGCCTTTGAATGCAACTGCAGGTGTTGCTCCTCAAAGACTGTTGGTACCCTCCTATGCACCCTTCAAAGGAATAATAGAAAATTCACTTTGGGATTCAAATGAAGTCTAAGAAAAATTGAAATAATAGGAGCAAACTTTTGAGACTTCTTACATTTTTCCCACGAACCTATGGACCATGACTAATACTCTGAGGGCAAAAAAACATCCTTTTTCCCTCTTACACAGGCATAGAATTCATGGTGTCAGATAAATAAGTTTCATGACCTCACCTTGTTTAAGACTACCATTCAATTACTAGTAAAGACTAGTCACCACAGTGAGAAAAGAGTGTGGCATTCTGATTGCTCACATTAATTAGAAATAGTTCAAAATTTATATAATAAAGGAATAGTAAAAAATTATATGAACTTTCTTCACAAGATATAAATTAAAAACATTTAAACAAACATTACAAAAAGTAATTAGTATTAGTTTGAGTAAACTCATGACTCACTTCTTATGTGTAATTAGATACAATGATGAGAATATTCTTGAATATATGATTGAAACAGTAAGGACCTTGCAAGTGTGGAATTGATTTAACCTCTTAAATTAGTATCATAGCTTTGTCAAGTAGAACTCCTTTTACAGATTTACCAAATAACTTATCCATAATATCTGGAAATTTCTACTACTTTGTAAAAATGTCTAAGGCAGTAATAATTAATAAATTTTGTATACTGACATACATACTTATTCATTAAAAAGTATAAATCTTGACTGCATATTGAAATATTATTTAAAAATCCAAGGCTGCAGTTATATTAAACAGTGTGAATGATCTAAACTGTAAAGAATGGCACATGCAAAACTTAACTTTCAAACATGAGCAAATAAATTCTGAAGAAAAAATTGTTTGAGCCACAAATTTTCTTTATAGGTGGTCAGGTCACAAAGACATCACATTCCTGTAATTCATAAAACAGCAAGATAAGATGACACTCATAAGAGCAGAAGAGAGCTGAGCAGCAGAATATCATTTTTGTGTCTAAGAATTAAATTTCTTTCAACAATAACAGTAATGAAAAACACCCAGATTACCAACATAGAAATTGTAGAGATTTTCTCTTTTTGTACAAGTTTGCCAGCAACAGACTTTTCACCACACCACTTAATGGATAAGTTGCAGTATTTAAACACGTTTGATCTAAGTAATTAGAAAGAAATATACTCTTTTTTCCCTCTCAAAAGCTTCCACGATGACTATGCCAAAAAACAGTGGTAAAGCATTTTTTCTTTTTGTTTTTCTTTTCTTTTTGTGAGTCTACATCAACTCCAGGAGTTCTCCCATAATATCCCACTAAAGCAGATATTTTGAATTTCTAAGGCATCTTGTTTCTATAAAAAACTTCAGCAAAAATTCAGTCTGTAAACTGCAAGACTGTTTCCTTACAATTTAGGGTTGCATACTCTTAATACAAATGGGTCTAAATGTGACACATATTCTGTGAGGTTTATTTACTTAGAATATGAAGTTCTTTCTTTTACCTACATTTACATTAGAAATAGGAAACCATTACATTATTTCTGGTGGTAAATGAGGGGACTGAAGACTATTGGATGAAAACAAACGATGCCCTTCAAAAGAAGATACAGTTGAGAGCTTTGTGTAATTGTTTCTGTGTTACTGCTCCCACAGGACCAGCTGAAGAGATTACCATCCCAGCCAACCCCCAACTGTTTGTTGCCATCCTCTTGCCAGAGAACACTGCCTTGCCAGATCCACTGGTTAAATTACTTGTGTGATCGCTCCCTAATTTATTTCAAAGTGAGTTGGGTTAGCAAAGCAAGCAAGCAAAAAAGATCTATTATTTCAATGGTTTATGCTGGCTCATTTCAATTTTAATAGCCTAGAAACCAATCTCAGCAGCAGCTCCGCCAGGAAAACTAAGTGGATGGCAGCTACTGAAAGCAGTCTGGGGTTGGTAAACCTCAGCTTACAGAACTACAACTGAAAGAGGAAAGATGCCCACACCATGCAGATTTAAACCAAGGTCAAGCAAAACATTCAGGCACTTATGTAACCTAAAGCACATGGATTATCCTACTGTTTTAGATGTGGCTACTAATAAGCTATTAGTTAAGACTATTCTTATGTTATTGTGGAAAAAATAACTCATAGGATGAGGCTTATTTCATGTAATTTTATATATGAGAATTAGACATCTTCTCTGCATACATCTTCTAAGCTTGCCCTGCAGTCAATGGGAAAGGTACCACCTCCAGGAGGGGGATTCCCCCAGCTACCTAAGAAAGGAGGTGTGAGCTGCATTCTGAAGATGTTCATCACAGAGGAAAGCCATCACTTAGCTTGGAATATGCATCCATCTCCTAGGCTGCTGAAGTTAGGTGAACTGAATCTTATCTTATCCTTAATTTGTACCTCACCAAGCAGCCTGACAACCACAACAATGTTATTTCTTGAAAAACATTCTTAAATGGGACAATCATCTTTACCAATGTCATTATAGACTTACCATCCATTTTGGGAAAAGTTTATAAAACATCTAATTTGCATTTAGTAGTAGAAATCAGTATTTTGTATATCTTTTATATATATGTTACTGCCATCACTTCTTACTTTAACTCCCTTTAACTCTGTAGCTTCCCTAGCTTCAAATAAATGTTTAGATTGTAATTAGTTTTTCTCATAAATGTACATAGTCATGCAAAAAAAAGACACAAATTTCTTTGGATTAGCTGCATAGATATATGTAAATTGACTACATAGATCTCTTTGTATGTAGTGTCCTAAGAAAATGGACATTTTGAGAAATATAAAAATGGAATTAACTGGCTAAAGTACAGTAAAACACTTTTTACAGTCTGAGTTTGAAATTTACTTTCCATGTTTATTTAAAAATATTTTACCTGAAAAAGTTCAAGCTTTCTACAGTTTTTAGTAGTCTTTGTTCAGACTCAGCATAAAAAAGTTTGAAAGGTTCTCTTCCATCTTGGAAACTCCTTTCAGAGCTGTGAATCAACCTAAACCCATACAGCACAATTCTCCAAAGCGTTTAAGTTCATATTCAATAACTTTAAAACCTGCTCTTTGCCACTTAGTTATCAAGTACTCAGGTGAAGGGTGAATCGAAAGCTTTTCAGCAATTAATGGGAAATGTCATAACAACAGATTACAACTGAACAAAGATGACTTCATGAAATCATCCCTTTTTTTGCCAATGTACATTTGACTTGGCACTTTCTAAATTATTTCTTGCACATCCTCCTGATAAGGTGTGAGAGCTCTGCAGAAATGGCTAAATTTGCTGAGTGGTTATTTACTCACTACTGGTACTATCATATCCGCTCATTAGTAATACTATCATATCCAGTGTTGGAGGTAGAATGACATTTCATTGTTCTGTCAAAAACATTACCAGACTAAAGAATTGGCAACTTACTTTGAGCCCAAATTCAACTAGTCAGCTTAATAATATCAGGGGGAGGATAAGTGATCATAAGAGTAAAGACACAAAGCTGAAAATCTTTAGAGTCTAATTACCAAACTGTATACAATGTGTACAGTCAGGACAATGGGATGATCCTGTATTCTATAAATGTATTTTCCACAGAAGTTGGAAGTAGATAAAGGTACATAAAATCATAGAATGATTTGGGTTGGTAGGGACCTTAAAGTTCCAACTTCCCTGCCATGGGCAGGGACATCTTCCACTAGATCAGGTATATCAAAGGCCCATCCAACCTAGGCTTGAACACATGCCAAAAAAAAAAGAAAACAAAAAACTAGTGAGAATGTTGTGGTTCTAACACTTATTTAGAATGATTTGTCCTTCTTGACAAGCTTAAGCATAGCTTTTTCATATTGCATTTTGATAGGAATATATTTTTATTCATCAAATATAGTTTTAATTTAATTGACATACCAATACATTATTTAGGATATAATTCTAAAAACTTCCTTGTGTTTTAGAAACCTGGAATCTGTGGAAGCTGGCATATGGGGGAAAACCACTATTATGGAACACAGTTATATTAAAAAGTCACACAATATGCAGAGTGTTTTAGAACATGAAACATAGGTGGAGTTCAGTTACTGAAAATATGCTTCTCTGTGGTCTGGTCTTACTCTAAATAGATGCTAGTTCATGCTCCAGGCTGCAAGTTTTCCGCAGTCAGCTGCAGATGTGATAGGAGTTGCTTTTATATAATCATTTTGTCTTATCTGTAAGCATCCCTCCTCACTTGGACAACTTGAGAGGCATTAAGGGTGTGTGCAGATGAATGAGTTACCCTCTGAACTTATGTTTCTCATATTCTGCGAGAATTGTCTGCAACACACTTCTACGCTGCATTGTGCCACTCAGAAAGAATACAAATATGGAGTAGATGACAAGAACAAGGTTCATAACACCTTATCGTCCTGATAAGGTGTTTTTCATCTTTCCATAGCTAAGGTTTCTTGCTATTCCCTTCTTAAGACCATTTACTCTGTTGTGGTTTTTTAGTTGCAAAATGAGAAAGAAACTTACTTCCTTGCTCGTAATGAGGAAAACATTTCACCAAGGTGATCAACAGGACTTGGTTTTTTGTGCCTCTACAGTCCTTCAATACAATCTTTGTCAACTAACATATTCAATATTATCTATAGGTGTATATATATACAGAAAGAAATTTTTAAAATACCGATTCATTGTTTTTCCTATACTACATTTTTCCTTCTTTCCTAATCTTCCTTTTTCATTGTATCAGAAATAACCTTTTATCTATCCAATCTTCACCTCTACAACTGTACAATTATAAACAAGTTGCCCCTGCGCTAAACTATCCCTGCCCAGCTAGTCAAATGAAAATCACAGTTCTGTTAGCGATTACAGAGAATAAAAAGAGCCTGTTGGAGAGTATTAAATCATGCTGCTTAGTAGATTGATACACACAATTAAACATTTCAGGTCACAAGTGCTCATGACTATCTTGTTGACAGTAAGCTACCACACAGGAATTTATGGGTATATTTTCCATCATCTTCAACTAGCTAGAAAAAACTGTTTCCATCCTGATGGATGATTGCCTTGATTGTCTCCTGTCCGGACTACTGCCATGCAATATGCCTATGTTCAAAATAAATTAATTTTATTAATTTGTTAAGCTTCAGTACATGCCTCCCTCAATACCCTGAGATGGTCAGATCTGTTCTCTGGCCCTGCACTAGTGTCTTAGAAGGTGCTGCAGTCATCCACATCAACTCCATTCTCTTACTTGTTGCCTAAGTTGCTTCTACTTCCTCCTTATTGGAGTCATACATTTGCTGGGTTTTTACTGACACAGACTGGAGTGACTCAACTCCTATAACAGAGTTAACAACTCATGCTTGATACTGCACAGCTAATGCTGTACATTGGTTGAGCATTAGTGAGGCTTAAAACGGCTAGAGTGCAAAGAAAATCTGGTTTCAAGTATTAAAAAGCCTTTCATTTTATTCAGAACTAAAGCTACACACATTTATGGCATTTGGGCGGGGGGAGCCCCTATACTTTATGAATTTTTTTTTTTTTTTTTTTTGGTCCTTTTTTTTTTACTCCAGCAGCAGGGGAAGGCATGGTCTGTGGAAAAATAGTAATAAAACTCAATTCTGTGCTAAATTAGTTTTCATTTTTAGTAGCAATTATGTATGTCTGACCAGGAATTTTGGCATTTTAGAATGTCCTGAAAAGAAGTATGTGCCTTTTTCAGTCATTTTTTTTTGAAAGCAGAACTGAACTTTGAGTTTTTCTTCTTCTTTTTCTCAAATTTATTAATCATTAAAGTTTCTGACATGTTTTCTTATTATTGTTTAATACCAGTGTCAGTGCTAAACCATAATATAGGTGTATACATCTGTTGTTTACTCTGAGATGACTAACTACCATATATAAAAATTCATATTGAAAATAAATGATAACATACCAATGCAACAATGATTTTTAAAAGCCCTCTGCCTTTGAAATATATTGATATCTTCAAATAAGAAAAGAGATCACAATTCCATATCCTACCATTGACACACACAGAAATAAACAAAACTAAGTTAGAGAACAGACCTACATAACATACGGCTCAGGGACTTCATGCAGCCCGCACAGCAGCTTCTCCATCATGCCAGCTATTTAACAGCAATGTGTACAGTTATAAAAAGCAGGGTGCGCATCCTGGCTGGGCTTTTAACCAACCTCTCAGCTGAAAGCAGCTGATGAAAATGTTTATCTCCTGGCCAGACATAGGGGTGGGTGGGAGGACATTATTTATAGAAAGAAGGGGAAGGCAAGAGACACTGGACAGTCATGGCAAGAAGGTAAATTCAGTGGTAGCAAGGGAGGGTCACCAATGTAGTGCAGAAGAGAGGACCTGGTATTAATATAACAGATTCTAATGGTTTACATATTTGTGGGGGGCATCCCTGCTTAATAATTCCATCATTACATCCATTCTTGCCTCCACAATACAACATTGATTGAGTCTAGCAAACTCTTGAAGTGAATGAATGTTTTGGTCTACATGTTACAATTTTATACCAGAAAGTTAAAAATACATGATACAACGTAATTGTTGTGTGCCTAAATTTAAAGTAAGATTTCAGGGCACATAAAATCCCTCGCATCCACAATTTGCTCATTATTTTTCTTGTCATATTTGGTTCTATTATTACATATTGTATTTTACGAAATTATTCATTGTTATAGTTGTGGTACTGTACAAAAAATTAAAGCTCTCTAGAATCATGTTAGGACTTCAAAAAGCAGATGAACTGTAAGAGCAAATATGCTTTTCCCAAACGTGGCTACCTAAGGGTGATAAGAGATAAGATTGCCATCTCAAAGGCAGTTACCTTGACATACCAGATTACTGTTACCAAAAGGAAAAAACAGTATTTTCCTTTCCTCTCATACTTCTCTCCCTCTTTCTGCCACTTTTAGTGGTGTTGAGAAGTTAAATATCATGTCCCGCATTAACTGAGCCTGAGAACATGAATATACCTCTGAAGGTGGCTCCTTGGGAGTGGTCCTGAAAGTGTTCTCTGATGGAAGTCTCAGAGAGCGACTTTTCACGGAGAAGTTTCTCTGCCTATGATGTGGCTTCAAATTAGTTTTTCCTGCTTGTGTTCTGATACTTGGTTGTTCCCTTGGTAGCATTTTACTAACTCACTGTCATCTTGACTGATAATGAAAGCACTGGATTAATACAAACACTTTTTAATCCCTTCTTTTTCTCTTCTTTTATATTGCAATCTCAACTTGCAAATGTTTCAAAAGTTTGAAACTTTTTTGCTTTTTTTCATAAAGTATTTCACGAGAATTAAAATATAATAATACAGATACATATTCTAAAAGCTTTCTGTGCAAAATATAGCACTGATATTCTATTTGCATCTTAAATTCTTTGAAAACTTCTCTACAGTTACCTTGTGATACTTCGTACTTTATGTGTTACTAGTCTAACACTTTTCTCTCGTTTGAACTAAGGCAAGTAGATACTTTCACATCCTAGACTGGTGAAAATAACCTCAGTGATATCAGCTGAATGCTTTTTATAAGCTCTTGTTCCAAGCAAAATTTGTGCTGCTATATCTCTAAGAAAGTAAAAATTATATATCTGATTCAGAAGACAGGAGTATAATGTTCAAATGTGCATAAGAGAGTTTGCCTTTTTATCTTATTTGCATGTATCTCATAAATATGCCTAGAAAATATTACTGATTTACATTCAGCTTGTTACTTATGTATAAAGGGTGCAGCCTCCAAAAAGGACATGTTTTCTCCAGTATAACAGTATATATTTGTTTATTTCTGCACAGTGTTTGTGCCAATGTAGTTAAATTTGCAGCCCACATTTTGAGGATATACCAGTTAGTTTTAAGTTACGATGATGATTTTCGTATCTGTGTTTTTCCCCTTCAAGCAAGATGAAAAGTGTTCCAGCAAAAGCATAAGAAAGCTATTTTAAGATCTTCGAAGAAAAATTAATATGTTGCGATGATGATATTTCATCTTAATCTGGCATCGCCCAGGCTTGTCTCTTTCAAGGAAGGGAGGACATCTGGGAATGAGTGAAAGCCACAATAAAATAAGATCTTTTTGCTGAAGCTGAAATATGATGGCATAGTTGTTTCTTGACAGTTATATATTCAATGAGGAGGAATAAGTGGTACGATAAAGGTGCGTGACTTATTGTTATATGCAATTACATGAGCTGCACAATATTGAAATTTTACAGGGAAATGAACTGATATTTTAGAAATAAAAATATGAGAAAGAACATAGCTATACTTATGGATATTTATAGCATAAAAGCAGAAAATATGCCTCCAAGTAGCAAGAGAGAATTTCAGTGAACAGTAATTTTACTGTAAATTAAGATGTTTTCTTTGGTGTGCTGCTGCTTCTCATAACTAATGCCAGGAATAAATGAAACGAAGAATATTGCTTTGATATTTGAGTTTCATATTCTCTGTTATCCAATGTAGGACATAAGTCTGATCTCATTTCCACTGGTTTTATATTTGTGCAATGCAGTTAGTATGTGTGTATATATATATATATATATAAAATCTCATGTGAAATACATTTGTAATTCTGGACACCAATATTCAGAAAAGGTAACTTCAAACTGAAAAGGAGCAAAGCGAGAACAGTAGGATGAATACCGTGATTGGTGAACCAGTCTTGTCTAAAGAGTGTTGAAGGACCTTGCTGGTTTGTCTAATCTAACAGATTGAAAGTTAAAGGGAGGATAACTGCTATCAGTAAATTTTTCAGCCAGGTATCAGGAGAAAGGATGAACTATTTAAGCCATATTGGCTATGAGTAAATTCAGGCTAGAAATGAAAATAAGATTTCTAAGCCTTACTGAATTGAGGTTCTGGACATCCTAGGATGTCATCACTGACTAAAGTGAAAAATAGGAATTAATAGTTTAAGATAGCATATTAAATGTTTCTGGTGTGAACTTCATGTGTCAATCTTTAGTGCAATGATTGAAGACATTGTTTCTGGAGCAGTGCTATTTAACATAGCTCTCAATTCCAAATCCAGTGATATGGATGTCAGTTTGAAACACCCCTCTGCGACTTTTACAGGTTATTGTCTTTCTTTATTTTAATTTTTTTTTATTCTGTCCTACATCTTCCAAAATCATGGATTCAGGCTCCTGTTTTCCTTAAATGCCAACTGCTAGAATGTAACACCTTTTTGGCAATGATACAGATAAGATCTGTTGTCTGCATAAAATATTAACTAATAGAATTAGCATCAGATAAAATATTCTGCTACTTAATATTGGAAAAGTGACATCCCAATCAATAAAAACAACTGAGTTACATTTCAAGTGCATTTACTTATACATGACAGTAGTCTCTGCCTGTTGACTAAGAATTATTTATCGGAAAGGCATATTCTGAGAACATTTTTCCCCCCTTACGTCTCCTCTTTGCAAAAGTTGCAAATTCTTCAGAAAAGGATTTAGTAGGAGTCTCAATGACACTTTTGTGCTGCAAAAAAGGAAAGTGATGGAAAGAAGGGAAGCCTCAGATTATGTGACACCATCTAAAAACTGTGACAATAAAAAGACCAGAGTGAAGAATTGGTGTTAGGGGAGCACTGCTGTGGCCACTCTCTTGGGTCCTAAGGGGCAGAGAACGGAGAACCCTAAGTACAGGTTGTGGAGCGTGTGGCTGTGAAATCGTTCTGAACACAGTTTTTAAGAGTAGTTGTTGAAATGCTTTGGGAAGTATCTGGTCTCGACATGTCTATCTCATTGGCTGATGACCCTCGGCTGATGGAGGTAAAAGAAACCATGCAGGTGTCAATGGGCCCAGTTTCTTGTTACAGCTATGACTGCCCTGTTTTACTGAATCTCTAGGACAGTTGATACTATTCCTACTTCATTTTGATCTGCGCTAGTTTCAAAAGTAAACTGCATGTGATTCATTATTGCTATACATAATCTTTTCTTTCAACATTTAGCAGAAAATTCCCGTCTTTAACATAGATTTTGTTATCTTGATAGTATCTCCAGCACAGTTAATATTAAAACTCAAGCTGCATCTATGGCATTTGCATTATTATCTTTACCTCTCCATTCCTAGCTGTATACTATGGCACTAGAACTCCACCAACTTCTTTCTTCATATCAAACATCAAACAGACATGAAGAACATGGTCATTGGAGCATAGTATTTATCCAAATGGTCAGATGGAGAGAAAATACACTTTCACTCTAATAAATCTTTTAAAAAGAAAAGAATGCGTTTTGTCAAAACAGAACCAAACCTCAAATATTTGTCTCTGATCAGGAAACAGATAATTTAATTATTTTGGTTTGAAATTATCTTTTGTAACTATTTGTTCAAACTGCTTTTTGTATTAGTTTAATTTTAACAATAACAGATTGTCTTATGGAAACTATTTTATGTTCATGTCTTTCAGACTGGCTAAATGCCTCAAAGGCTTGTGCTTGCCCCTGAAAAGATCTTAGTGATCCACTGTGGGTGTATGCTCAAATACAGGACTTTGGCTGTATCTCAGGGAGAGAACTGGGATGTTACATGGGAGAAGAAAGGAATCTGTTATTACCAAAGTAAATTTAAGTGGAACATTTCTGATTATCTCGGGTTGAAATGGGAAAGCACAAATAATCCATTCAATAGAAAATTACAAAGTGAAATTTACAGAAAATGTTGATATTCCAGCTTTTTATTCTAATACTGAATTATTTACATTTCCATTACTATAGGAAATTGATAACATGTTTTGCTATCTACACATGTCTGTGAATGTAGGATTTGGGGTGTATATTTCTAAATGTTTATGCAGGCTTTTTACAGCTATTCCTGGGCAGGCCTCTTCATATTTAAATGTTTCTCACAGACTTCTTGCAGAATTTTACTAATTATTTGCTATCTGTGCTAGTGCACTATTATGCTCAGATATACACTAGGCTTCAACCTAGCTCTACTTTCCCTCTGTATATTCTACCCACAGATCTATCCATCTTAGTGCTCTATTAATTTTGCACATTCTCCTAAGTGCCTCATAACTCTCCTGAATACCAGCCAAAGTTAATTCTTCTCCTACATCTTCATTCCATTTCCACTGACACCTTTGTCAGAGAGCAGATACATGAACAGAAGCATCAACTTCATGTTAGGAATAAAACACCCAAGATTCTACCAATTCCCTACAGGAGATTTGCAAATAATGCAATAAATCTAAGTGTCAGGAAGATTTTCTTTAATAATCTACGTTGCTTGTTGTTTTATTTGATAGCTGTTAATTAAATACTCCTTTCAACCTCCATATAAATGTATTTTCCTCTTCAGTGTTTCTGTCCCTGAATAACTATAAACAGTCACTAACTACCTGATTTTTCTTCCAGTTCAAGTGGTAAATTCTTACTTGCCAAAAAGGCAATCAGTGCTACGGAAGGTGGGGAAAAGTGAAAAAGAGGGTTGTTCCCTACTGAAAAACATAAGTTATTTTAAATTGCAAGGAAAACATAATTATAGATAATTACAACAGATTACATTTTCTACATACATGCAGTAATTAAATCACCTATTAGATGATTATATTTTTTTATAGATTTTTTACTTTCTATTTGGCACTACATATGATAAATCAAATACACAATAAATGAAAAATGACAGTGCCTATCAAAATTATCCTCAGAAACATTTAATTCTTGATAAACATAATATGAAATTACCCCAAGTATTGAAAGAGAAAAGTAGAAGTTTTTATCTTCTTCCAGTCAACTGTGAAGCTAACTCAATAAAACAGAAGTTTTACTTCCAAATATATTCTATTATTTGCTACTAAAACCTTGTGACCAATAGAAACCAGTTCATATATCTCCCACGTCAGTCTAGGTCAGCTCTTAATCATTGTACAGAGCATGTGCGAAAAGGTAAAAAATAGAGAAGAAAACAACACAGGTTTTGCCTATCATGTATGAGATCACTATTATTTATTTAAAAGACATAAGATCTATAGAAATAATCTTTAGAGTGTATTACATACCAGACTAAAATAGCAAACCTACAGGGAACACAGGATCATATCTTTTACGGGCTTTCATGGTGTATGCCCAGGGATGGACAAAAGATGAACATCTCATACACTCCCTTCTCAATTTTTACTAAATCCACTGGTATGTAATAGCTAAACTAAAATATTCTAAACTATCAGAGGTTTCTTAAGATAAACATTCTCCTTATATATCAACATCCCACCACAGATGCACATTTTTAGTTCTCTCCTTTGACTTGCTTGGTGATCAGCTTGGTGGTTTAAAAACAATGGTACTTACTTTTGCAGGCAACTTGGGAAAGAAAAATAACTAACTCTATTCATCTAACAACACTTTCTTCTTAAAACAACACTTCCTAAAACAAAAAGAAATAACCAAACTTATCTTCTTCCCTTCCTTCATGACCCTCCAAAACTTTCCTAATATTGTAGCTTGTTTTGATTGAACCTGCAAAATAGTCAGTCTCATTCTGATATTTTGTACCTTAAGTTCCCTTCTACATGCTGATCACAATAGTATCTTTAAGGCTCCAGTTGGTTTTGGATTAAATCCCTAATTTCTCACTTCAGAAAGTAACAGTAATGATTTCTCCTATCTGGCTAATGACAATTTAGCACTGTCACCATGTGAGATATTGTATCCTTGTTGTCCTGTTTCTGCCAAAAATTTTATCATAATACATGCAATAGAATAAGAGGCTTCTTTTTATGTTGGCGTACCTAACAGCTGTTTATTTTGATCATGGAACTGATTTTTCAAAGCCTCCAACTTTTTCACAAACAGCAATCTGGTTTTAATTAAAATGTTTGCAGAGAAATTTGCTATAGTAATAACTGAGAGTCCTGTTAAATCCCACATTTTGAATTTTTTGGTCATGACATTCACTCTAGTTCCTAGGTCTAGATCCTGAGGTACTTCAGAGGCACATGTAGTGTAGCTCAGTGAAACTGGGAGCAGATACATATATCACCTGGAGGTGGAAATTGAGAGGAAAGTTTTGCAGCTAGATTGCAAATATGCTGGATCTGGTATTTCTCCTAGGAAATTGTTTCCTGCCTGCGTAGCATTGAGTCCCAGAATTTGGATACAGACACTAGTCTGTATTGTGGTATAAATTCTAGCACTCAAAAATTGTATTCAACAAGTTAGACACACCTGCTGGGGTAGCAGGGCTAACAACATACAGTAAGGACTGTCGATCGTGTTTCAGCTAGTACTGGCAATTCTTCTCATTTGCTATTAACACCTCCAATTTAGCTGGATTAGACTGTGGCAACTATATTTTCTGCCTTACTGAGCAATGGATAAAAGGAGCAGTGGTCTCCACTTAGCAATGCCTCTGGCACAAGTCTGGCATTGAGGCCACATGATCACTTTCTTTTGCCCAGAAGTGGGGGGGACTAAAGGACAGCAGTGAAGATGTCCTGCCTGCACTAGTGACGTGGAAGCCAAGAAAAAAGAATTACAGTAAACCGCAGCTTTGCCTAGTCATGCATAAAACCAGGTAGTCACTGCTGGAAATAGCATCCCTAATTCTACTACTCCGTAACTCTTTTCAATCCTAATAACATCTCAGCCGTTTCTGCCTCCAGAGCATTTTAAACCCAGGATCACCCCTGTCACCTTGTATTTTGACTCAACACATTCCTGTTTCATCCCCAGCATAGATCAATATCTCAGTATCAGTTTAAGCCTTATTTTACACAGCTATGACTACTGAAGTGTCAAGCCAGTCCTAGAATACCATTATTCAACATCGTCACAATTTGTTTCTCCAGATTCCTTCCATAAGGACTACGTGGGGGGAAAAAAAATCTCTCACTAGCAGGCATAATTAATTTTGTGTTTGTTTTTAAAATAATCAGCTAATTAGTGGTGTGACATAGTTCATTTGTGACTTTAAAAATATTTATGATCCTTTATGATTTGATTCTATGCTTTGGAGGAAAATAACTTTACAGTGTTTAGAGTGTAGAACATTGCCAATTTTCTTAAAAAGAGGAAGATTTGGACTGCTGGACTAAACCTGCCCTAATAGCTGGTAATCCATGATCCAGAACAGTCTTATGCACAGGAAAAGAATGGTATTATCCTAGGTGTATATTCTTCTAGATATGCTTGTTAAGTTTGAAAAACATTATAATATCTCTTTTGGGAATTCTTGATCTCCTTGCACCACTGCAGTAAGTGGAGCAGAAACCAAATTTGGGCTTTGAAAATGAAACTCTTCAGATAAATTCATGACCATGCAGGTGTTTTATGAATTATTTCCAATATTAGGTACTTTTATCACCAAAATAATCCTTCTATGTCTCCTATGTAACAAAATAGCGGCAACACTAAAAAAAACCTAAAAATAGACAGCCCCCATGGTTTCCCTCTACAGCCACATAATAAGTACTTAATCCGACACGGAGGCAACATATAACAACTCTAGTTTATATCCCTGTGAAGCTGCTCCTCCTCAATGAGATGAATACCACTTTCAAAGAAAATCAAAAACCAAAGCAAAACTGAAAAACCCTACTGTCACTTATAATACCTGCAGAGTGATACCACTAACAGACCTGGCTGTTTGTTTCTAAGGAAGAACAGCTGTGCAACAGACTGTCTGAACAGTCCCTATTACAGAATGCAACGTGGATCACTGACACAAAGGAAGCACTACACCAGCTGGCTTTCTGTCTTAGAATATTTCTATTCCTAGATGATTTACCTGTTTTCAGTCCTGTCACCTCAGCACTTCTACCATCCAATTAAAAAATGATGTTGCTGGATTCTCTCTGCTCTAAATTAGAGATGTTATTTTTCAGATCAAACTGGCTACTCTTTTTTAAACTTCGCAATACATGACTTATTTTTAAACTTATAAAAGCTGCTTGATTATTTATTTGTGGTATATTTTGTTCTCTTGCAGAGTTTAGATCAGAAAATTCCTTTTCTAATGTATTCATATGCAGTGATCTACATTTCCTAATCATAATCATGTCAGCAAAAGTGGAGCTGCTCTTAGGATAACATTTTAGTCTAGAAAATTATTTCCCTTTAAAATGGATTCAATGGACATGATGATATAAAAAGAAGATGCAAAATTACACACAACAGTTTGCATAATCAAAACAGATATGTTTTGTATTCAGGCAAGATTTCTTTTTGCTACATTAAATGGAAGAAAATAGACCTTTTGGAATTCTGCAAGTATGCTATGGCTGTAAGTGCACTAGCAGTGGAATTCCAGTAAGTTTATGAAGAGGAGGTACACAACTTTAAAAAAGGATTTAGCAAAGACAGAGAGGGACAACATGAAAGAATAAATAGATTTTTTTTTTAAACTAACAATAGCCCATTTTTTTTTTAAACTGGAACTAAACTTCATTTTCTACTTTGTAATTAAAGTTAAATTTATGAAAGCCTGAAATATGGAGGTGTATCCTTCTGTGCAGGAAATTTACTGGTCCTCTTTTAAGTAAATGTGAGTTCAAATGAGATGTAATGAGTGTAGAGCTTCATTCAATAAATAATACCCAAGGTGTATGCATACCTAAATTCAGAACAAAACTTGCACATGTTATGGAATAATGTTTGAAGTGCTCTGCAGGTGTCTCCTAGAGACACTGTTGCTCAGGAGCAGACAGACTTCAAATTAGCATTTCTCTTCTCTAACGAACAATAATCTTGATTCAACACATCAAAATAACATATTACAAATGGCTACAGAAAGTACTGTTTGTTTTCAAGGATGATGTGAGAGTAGCGTTGTGACAATTATGTGAAGGTTATTGAATGAAAAACTAACCCCTTAACATTTAATTATTTGAATTTAATTGGTGTTAAACCTAGTCATTTTTTTTTTTCTGTCCCATGAAATTTTACAAGATTTCAGTTATTTTTCTTGATGTTTCTTGGGAACAAATCAGAACCTTTGTAAAGTGACTATGAAAAGCAAGTAAGAGAATAGCTGGTAGGCTACATGTCAGGCAACCCAGTTGTTATACAGAGAACCCAGGTTCAAGTTCCTTATCTACCAGCCTTCCAGTGCGTGGCCAGCCTAGACAAAGTTTTTCTTAAGAAGAAGGGGTATTGGGTTTTCATTGAAAATGATAAGTGACAGAAATGTAAAAGATGGCAGGGAGAGGAGAAGAAGGAGTCTCAAAACTTTACAACCAAACATTGACTTTGTGTCTCTGGACTACTGAGAAGCAAGAGTTCTTGACTACCACACATATTTTCTGTATTCTTTTCAGTGTTACAGTTAAAACTCCCTTTTCCTTGGATGAAGATGACACTGACTTTTACTCCTCAAAAACAATAACTGAGAAAACAGAGGAAATTTTGACTTAATAGGAACTTTTCCTCTTAAGTGACTAGGTGGAAATTATTTCTGCCAGTGCACTCGCAAGTCAATTTTTGAGCATTGATTTACTAATGAGAAGTAGCACACTGTCTAGAAGTAAGTGTTTAATATATATCTCTCATCTACGCACAAATGCCTTCACTCATGAGACACAGAAAGAGTCATCATTACAAGATAATTACAAAGGCTCAAAGAAAGGCCCTGTTAACACAACCTCCTTACCACAGCATGAAAACAGCTACACCGTCAATTCTGTTGCTCAGACCTTGGAGGGATCAAATATTTTAAATGCACACAGGTTTCATTTATGAAGCCACCAAGCAAAACCAACTTATTTCTGTTATTCACTAATCATTAAAAGATATAACCTTATTTTTATTGCTTCCAAATGTCAGTGATTAAGAATTTACCCAAGGTATCTGACCTCAATTGCAATGATTACTGTCTGCTTCACAGTGTTTACTGCACTTAAATTCACAGTGCCTTTGGGAGATAAAAAAGTGCAATTGTTCATACAAATGAAGAGCTAGTAGATTTTAAGATGAATGACAAAATTCTAAAAATTATTTAGATTCTTGAATCTTACTGAGTTCAAGGAGTTGAAATTTATCTTTCAAGGGTATGTGTCAGGAGTGATGGGCAGGATTCATCTCACTTGACTTTAAACTGTCTAAGCAATTTGTCAGCTCTCCCACTACAGAAATGCAAGGCTACAAATCTCTAGAGAACAATTAATTCTTTCCTCATGCAGGATCTAAGCCAGATGAATGAATTATTCTTTGGAGTAATTTTATTCTCCACTGGTTACAGAAAGAGCCTA
Source organism: Pterocles gutturalis (assembly GCF_000699245.1). Classification (NCBI taxonomy): domain Eukaryota; kingdom Metazoa; phylum Chordata; class Aves; order Pterocliformes; family Pteroclidae; genus Pterocles; species Pterocles gutturalis. The sequence continues at coordinate 39,373 of NW_010115855.1, read as the reverse complement.
AATGGCTGGCATAAAATGCACACTGAGCGTAGTCAAAGGGAAGGGAAATGAATCCTACCTGGTGGATACCAGAGGAGTTTCAGGCCACTTTAATGTCCACTCCAAATTAACAGGAGGAGTCTTGAGTTGTTGTAATGTGCTTCTTCTGTACCTAAATTGAAAAACTCATACTAGCAGGGAGACAACTGAGCCACGGAAATGGGATTTACGTCTCCTTCCACCAGAAGTAAAAAAGGATGAATTGTCATACTAAGCCTCAGAGGACTTATGAGATTTGTGGTTGTCTGTGTCTTCACTTCTGATTTCAGAAACCCAGGCATCTAGCCACCGTGAGACTTGAAGCTCCTAAAGTTAAGCTGTCCAGGCTGGGCTGGAGTAACCTACATTTCTCTTTGTTTGCAATGGGTGTTAATTTCTTAGTTATGAAAATCTCAAGTAATTCAAACCTATTTCAAGTAATTCTAATTCTCATGTAATTTTAAAATCCTTTCCCTCAAGGTTTTTACCTCTGGACAAGCATTAGCAGACATATGCAAAACGAGTACAATTTGTTTTAGTCCTGCGTTAATGGCTGGGTGTTTGCAAGATTAAAAAGATATTACAATAGATAATGACTGTTGTAGTTTCTTGTGGTCTCAACAGAGATTTTAATTGGGAAAAATATGTCTTACCCTTATGTTACTAGATCTTGTCTCTAGCACACCATCATGACAGGATAGAAAAATCAGATGCATACTGCAACCTTTCTGTGAATAAACAGAGGACTTCAGTTTCCAGGCCTCACATACTTGACAGTCTGGTACTCTCAGCACTAAATTAAAGAAATTTGAAAAATAAAGAACATAATGCTATTGGCAACAACATCTACTGCTTACTAAAGACTGTAGATTCATAAAATGAAAGGGTTTCTCTTCTAACAAAAAAAAAGGAATCTATATTTCATTACAGTTGCACACTGTGGTGTGACTGATTGGTTGTTGCAGAGCTAATAAAAAGATGACCACTTGCAGCTGATAGCATATCCTATTTCCATCTAATTTGATGGTTTTCTGCTGGGCTGATGGGAACCTGTAATCACAAAACATTGAAGATTCAGCTATTTCAAAGCTTGGGTGTAATTTCTACTGTTTTCTGTCTGTTCAGCCTTACTTCTTAGAAATTCAACAACTTGTTATTTGTTATAAAGATAGTCATTAAAGTGTAACTAACACTTTCTATCTTATTTAAAATTCACTCTCCAATCAAACATATGAGAATCAATACTATCTTTTTATGCCAGATATAATTACTATTTCTAATTCTTATTAGCACCTAATAGCTCTAGGCAATGCACTATTAATAAACAGAAAACACGGTCTCACCTTAAAGGACTTCTAAATACCAGACAAAGGTAGAAAACCAAAGAAAGGGAGGGCAATTGTTGCATGATGGCTTTATTATCATAGACTGCTTTCATGAAGAATTTATACATTGAAACCTTAAGCATTTTTAATTTATTTTTAGTACAGAACCAGGGACCAGGTTCTGTAAATCTATGGTAGACACAGTTTTAAAAGCTAATGTGTTCAACTAACAATTACTTGGAAATGCAATGGGCCCAAAGTTTCTGGTGGCTAAATGTAGTCAGATATTCCCCACTTAGTTACACAAATACAATAGATATCAGCTGACCCTAATGGCTGCCTATATAGCTGTTGTCAGATGGCAGTGAGGTGATAATAACAAAGCCAAATCAATGTTATTTTAATTATTCCTTCTATGCCAATTAAAACATGGTCTTGAAAAATAATGCATAAATATATCTACGTTTTTTTTTTTTTTTCTTCTGGCCCTGAAAACATTAGATCAATATGAGGTCTCAAAATGCCAAAGCTAAGCACCTGACTGTGTTCCTGAACTGGTCTCATAGTAGTGGCATGGTTTTTTACTTCCTGTTTAAAATATCACTGGCAAAGTTATCTTCATGACTTCACAGCCATTAAGATCTAGCATACATTTTCTTTTCATTTACACTTTTATATATATTTACACACAGAGCAGAATGTATATGTGCATATAAGCTATGATGCTTCAGCAGCCATCAACTACCAGGTTCAGAAAGTTAAGATAACTTGAATGAACTCTTGCAAACTTTTCTATTAAAACTAGTCCTACATTCAAACTAGTCTACCAAGCATCAATGTCTCTTACTAAAGTTAGACCCATTAAAAGGTGATGTACAAAACACACAGAAAATACATGGTAACTTTGAAATTACAAACAGGAAAAAATAGTGGTTAGTGGTTTGTTTTATTATCTGGTGAATTAGTGGGTTTTTTCTTTGATATTTGTCAAGTTGTTGTTATTTTGTTGTACTTAAATCCTCATGTCTTAAAACAGGAGAGGAGGGCAACAAAGCTGGTGAAAGGGCTGGAAGGGTCCTGTGAGGAGCAGCTGAGGACTCTGGGTTTGTCTAGTTTGGAGAAAAGGAGGCTGAAGGGCGACCTCAGTGCTCTCTGCAGCTTCCTGAGGAGGGGAAGTGGAGAGGGAGGTGCTGAGCTCCTCTCCCTGCGAGCCAGTGACAGGATGTGTGGGAATGGTTCAAAGCTGTGCCAAGAGGGGTTTGGACTGGATGTTAGGAAGCATTTCTTTCCCGAGTGGTCAAACACTGGAAGAGGCTTCCTAGAGAGGTGGTCAATGCCCCATGCCTGTCTGTGTTTAAGAGACCCTAAATAAAGTGCTTTAACTCTCACTCAGCCCTGAATTAGTCAGGCAGTTAGACTAGGAGATCATTGTATGTCCCTTCCAGCTGAACTATTCTGTTCTGTTCCTAAGACTAAACCAGAAGATTTTCCAATAGGAGCCTCCGTAGGTTGCTTAAATAAGTAACAGAAAATATAATCATGTTTCTGCATGGTTTTTTTAAAAATCTTTATTTCCCTCTGTCTTTATTTATAATCTATAATGTAACAGCAGAGAGATTACCACCAGCTTGACTTTACAGCTGTCTATAACTGACTTCTGAAAACCAGTTTTAGTCTGTCTTGCTCCAATGGTTAACTCAAATGAACAAAAAAAGTTTCCATATTGAAAACCTGGGAGAATGCACTGTTTCTAGATCACTGCGAATTGCATACTTTACTTTTTCAGGTACCATTTTCCTACTTAAATTTTGAAAATGGTACCTAAAAGTCCTCCATTATTCACTCATAAATCTTTTATCAGCACGTAAAATACTGAGGACAGTTTATATCGTTGCTATGTGGTTAACTCAATCTAGCAAGTAATTATGAGTATGCATAGTGTTCTGAAGCGAGAAGTCAACTGGACTGGGGTGGACCTTACTCCAGCCAGCTGTTTGGCCATGGCTAGCTCCTGAGACCTTACTGTCCTGAGCAGAGGCCATACTAGACAGGATTACACCCTTTTGGATCAAAGATTACTTGTACCTTGGGGGTGGTAGAGGAGAAGGAGAGGAAATTTTCTGCCAACATCTACATAGACATGTAATTTGACAACTAGTATTTATCTCGAAATTTTTACACAGTCATATCTATACTGAGGAAACAGGAAGGGTTTCTCTGCTTCCACATGTGACCCAGCAAAGTCTGACCACTGTGTCAGGACAAGATATTGAAATTAACTACACCCTTCTGCACCCATCTTTGCACGACTTCTCTCTTGCATTAATAATTTTTCTGTGTCCCCATGCTGGGACTGCAATGGAATCTGCAGTCACTGGCTTCTTCAAGAAACATAATTAAATGGCTGGGTGAAGCAAGGTTTTATAAAAACAAGTGCTATGAAATTGAACATATGTGACAAATTTCAAGTACCACAACAGACAAGTAAAAAGAAAAGAAAAGGAAAAAAACACAGAATTAATTGAAAATCCTGTGATATGTTTTGATGAAAGCCAGAAAGCAGGAAGAGTTAAAGATGAGGGTGTGGCAGGAAGGGAAGCATATCTAACTCATGCCTGGAGAAATAAGGTGGAGACAGGTACAGTAAAACTTACAAAAAGTAAGAGCTTGCATAATTGGAGAGAACCTCTGAAACAGAAAGCCCACAGAGTGTGGACTACAGGAAACCATGCTGGCAAGAGTAGAAGACTACAAGGAACCCAACTTGCTCTGAAGCAATTAAACATCTGACACTAATAACTTGCATACAAGGCCACAAATCTGACAGGAAGAATACTATGGCCTAGAGCACAGACTCTTGGAATGGGTTTAAGGATACTATAGCTTTTTTATTTCTGTTAATGACTTTCCATGGTGGTTTTTTTCCCCTTTCAGGGCCTTGGTTTTCCCCATTGGTAATATAGGAATAAGGATCCTAGCATTCTTTCAAGCACTCCCAATAAAATATACTAAAAGCCAGCTACTATTAATATTATAGTTCCTGTACTGAGATAAGTTCTGCTCTAGAATTTGTAAGAGCATCTCATATCTACTACCTCTGCTGTCAGTGAAATTATAGCAGCATTCCTGGGGAGTCTGTTAAGAATAACCTCAAATCAGTTAAGTTTAATTTTTAAAATAGGGAATTTCAGCACAAGTGAAAGGAGAAACTACAGCTTAATTATATTACCAGATCTATGCAATGGCTTGCCAATAACATTCTCTCCAGCCACATACTCTTGTCACTGTCCCTACACTGGCTTGCTTGCTTGCTTGCTTAACCACTTGGTGAGGCAATTAAATTTGCTAACCCATCAGAAAACTAATCTGGGGTGGGAAGGCAGGGGGAGGAAGCAGGGGGAACAAGACCATCCTTTTCAGCGGTAACAAGCTGTTAGATTGGCTCAACTGCTTTGTACATCACAATTTCTGTGCTTGGCAAAGTGTTTAGATTCTTGTTCATCAAAACAATTAAAAGTGTGCCTAAATTGAAGCATATGAGCAATCTCACCCATATTCAGTAGAACATTTACCTTTACACCTGGGTTTTATATGCCCTCCCAATTACAGAAGTGTTTTGGTAACTGGCTGGCATTGTTCACGTGCTTGAAATTGAGCACATCTTTAAGAGCAGTGCTGAATAAGAATTAACGGAGTTTGGAACTTCATTCTGTGGTGCTATACATGGAGTTGCTCAGAGACTTTGCTCATTTGTAGGCAATTAAACTATATGCTCACTTCTAATTCCCCAAAAGTCCTTTGTAAAAACATAACCTTGTCATCCATAACTGTAGCATGCCATTTGCACGGTGTTTGAGAAGTGCAGCATCTAAAGGACATGAGGCATACCTGTTTTGACTAGTATGCATTTGGCAGTTTTACATGAAAACTTATTTTGATATCTATGTAGTTACAGGAGATTGATTCTCTTTCTGCTTGTTAAAAAGCCATAACAATGAAAATTAAATGAATATAAAACTTAGCAGAGAAATCACTCAATTTTGTAAGTGAAACAGCTTTTAGCATAAAAAGCCTGGATCTTCAGAATGATTAAGATTTTCCCTGTTTATTTTGCAGATGGGTTTTCAGAAGTAGAAAAATGTAATTATAGGAAAAGCAGTAAAATGTGAGCTGGTTGAGGCATAAAGTGCAGCACTTAAAATAAGACAATTGCCTAAATTCCCTGATTGACAGATGGATGTCACATTAGATGAAAATGATAACAGATTTAGTGGACTGAAGAATAACTTCCTCTTGACAGTGCCCTGACCCTTAACCTACAACCTGACTCCTGTTAGCTTCACTAACACAGGGTAATTGTCACAGGTGCAGGATAAAAGAAACCCCTACAGCAGCTACCAGTGGTCAGAGGCTTATTTCTTTTGATGATCAGAAATGCACTGTTGAGATATAGTCAAGAAGTCCTGACCTCCGTTGACCTCTCAGGGCATTAAAATTTACCCCTGAGAAAAAGGAAACTATATAAAAGGAAAATAGTCTGTTCTGACTAATGCTAAGCAGTATTTTAACTGTGTAATAATTAAGTTGACAAACAAAGGAGAGTGATGGTAAAGTAATTTATTTTCATCAACATAAAAGCATGTTTCTCACACAATTCTAGCATAGTTTCAACAAAGACCAATACTGTACACTCAATAGAGTTCATGGGTTTTATAATTATGAGTAAATTCTTTACCATGTCATACTCTGGATATGTGTACTATTCCAAAATGATTCTGTTGCATTTATATGCTAATAGCATCCTTTCAATAGGAGCCAGTTCTTTGAATTGTATTTAAATTTTAGGAAGGTAGAGGATTGTAACAGTATTTATAAATGACATGGTGACAACTGTGAGACTTCACAAAAGTTTATACCTCCTTCTGTTAGAAAATAGAGTACATTTTATTCTTTTTTTCTTCAGCAACCTGAATGGGGAATTCAGAAAATACAGAGCAGTACAATGAGCTATGCAAATATATTTTATAACAGAAGAAAGAATATTATAGAAGAAAACAAAATGACTGTGTCTCCCATTAGCGTTAAGTCAATGCAGTAACCTGCCCATGTTGTTTTCTTTATGCATAGAAGAATGAATATTACATCAGGGGAAAAAAAAAAGAGAAATGACTGCACATCTCATTAAAGTGAAGTCAATGCAGTAAGGAAGCCTGCCTGTGTTTTCAAAACGTTTCATCTTAGGAAAAAGAAACAAAACAAAACAAAAACCACAATCAACTTCTTAAACACCTGATAACAATGAATTGGTGTATTCAATTATTGTGTTTATTGGTGCTTAATACCCGGACCATCCAAATATTTATTCACTAAATATGAAGGAAAAAAACACAATGTTCTAAATACAATAGACTTACTGGGATCAAGTTTCTGTTCAGAACAGTAGAGCTCTAAAGATCCCTTTGCAAAGGGCACAAATTACTCTAAAATTCGTTGAAGGTTCTTATTAAGGTCACAGGTCTTGCCCTGTGGT
>NW_010115855.1:0-27500 GCF_000699245.1 Pterocles gutturalis | reverse complement strand
GTCCCAGGACATGATAGATTAACTCCATCTAGAAGGTTTACACTACCCACTACACTAGTATTTAGGGAATGATATCTACTTTTCTCATCTTTTCCTAAACTCCTTGGGCAGAAGTGAAGAGTGAAAGGGAACGGAAGTGGCTCCTTTACTGAAGATTCAGAGCAGGAGTCTAACTTCTAAATCCTGAAACACCATCTGAAGGGGTCTGTCACTCTCTACTAACCACACTAGGAACCTGATGAGTAGTCTGCTAACATGATGAAGCCAGATGAAGTGAATGGTCTGCTCCCTCCAGTGCTTGGATGGTGACAAGAGACCTTGCCTCCATGTAGATCTCAATGACCAGAACTATAAAAATGTAGATTTAAACAGCTTCAACCGTATTGTCTTCATGCATGAAGAAGGTTCTGCAATTAAAATTGTATGATGAAAGGGCTCAACACTGATTTCCGCTTGTGAGGACTTATGGTATTTGGTAAAAGTTGAAGTGTTGGTGATTGGGAAAGCACTGCCTTCCCGCATATATGATGATGAAATTGTGGTCTTTCACTTTTATTGTGTTTGTTTCTTGCTTGTGTATGTCCCAACCAAGTTCTACCTCTAAGAAACTAGTTATTTTTTAGGAATTTCTGGTGTCCCTGATAAGAAACACATAAAATTTCTCTCAGAGAATTAAATACAGTAAAATCAAGATTATTCTGCATCTTATTTTCCAGACTAATATTCCTATCCTTGCGTATGCTAGCAAGGACAATAAATGAAGTAGACCTTGTGACTACTTTTAGACTCGTAAGCTAAGAAACCTCTGCCTGATTAGTTGCAATAGGTTAGGTAGTAAAATCAAACAAAACAAAGAAGCTCAGCAGTGTATAAAGGGATTTTTTCCAGTGTTTTAATGGTTAACATGGATATAGCTAACATGAACATTGTCAGCTCTCTGAGAAGGGAACTTTTCCACTATTTACAGTGGAAAAGTTCAGAATAGAGTTGAGCTGGTAGCTATCAGAATTCTGAGCTCCCAATTCAGTTCTCTACCAGAAAGAAAGAATCTTTCTAAGTAGCAAAAAATGCAGAGCAAGATGTCATGATTTTCTTCTTAATCACAGTGGAAGTTCTCATTGTTCTCAAGCTCTTCTGCTGTAGATTTGAGCATAGTATGTGCCAGTCCACAAATCTGAAAACAGGCACAATTGATCTTACAGACCCAACAGATTGACTAAGTGTGTGTGTAAAGAATAGCACCTGCACATTGCTTACATATTCCTCATGATATTTCTGTCATGTATAGGTGAAGGAGCAAGAGTTAGAACTACTACAGTAAACTTTAAACATTGAGTTTATTCTTGTATCCTGGATGATTTTCTATCGCATAAATGCACTGCTTCAGCTTGGTACTGATAGAAATAGCTACCTTACTTACAGCACAGTTGTGAATTTGGGCTGTTATGATCAGTAATATTTTAGGTACTATTAAAAAGCTCTTTACTCTTTAATTTTTACTTCAATTTTAAGTGCAGCTTAAAAGGTAAATGCACCTTAACTTTGTTTGCATGCACACTTCCTCCACCCGTGTTCTCCTAGCAATATATCAGCTGACACTGGTGGCATTTCCCAGAATGCTCAACTGTTAATAAGCATTGAACCTACCAGAGAATGACACATAGCTTCTGTTGACTCTGGGGGTCGAGTGGCTTCGTTTCTCAGCTGATTATGAAAGAACATCCTAGGATGAAAAGATTTAAGTGTCAAGACACATTCCAAAAGAAGAAGTAGTTGAGCTACACATACTACATATCTGAACCAAATTCTCCACAAGCTTCTTAATTATTTGTTGAATTCTCTCCCAATAAAGTCTTAATCTATGTACAATAGAGTCATACCTCAAATAAGAGGCTGATAGAATTTTAGGGATGATTGAATTATGGTAACAAACTCTAACATTGTGTAAGTTGCTAGGAATTCCTCTAGAAAATTAATACGAAGGGAAAACTTAATATATGAAATCTACTTTAAAAAACTTAAAATATCCATATGAAGGTTGCCCAGAGAGCTTGTGGGGTTTCCATCCTTGGAGATATTCAAAAGCTATTAGGACACATACCTGGACAACAAGGTCTAGGTGGCCCTGTTTCTGCAGGGGGGGTTGGACAAGAAGACCTCTGGAGGTCCCTTCCAACCTACATGGTTCTGTGATTCTGTGAAGCAAGAGAAAGTTAAATGAATGCTCGTAACTGAACTACAAATGATACTTCTGCTCTCTTCTTCACTCCTTCATCCTACTCCCTTTACTAGCCTATGATTTCTCCCTGATAAACATTTCTCTCAAAGCACTTTGAATGTAAGTGAGATAAATATCTGTAACTACTAATTGTGGCAAAGAAAAAGTGAAAGCTATTTAAACATACATAGGTGTTTAAAATATTCTCACTGTCATTGATAGTGTTCACACAATATTTTCCATCCTTCATTATGCATTAATGCAACAAAACTAGTAAACGACTTGCATTTATATTCTCAGACAATAGATTAGAATGATGTGAAGGAAAATAAATTACCTTTTAGAAAGGTTGTTGCAATTTCTTTCTTAGTACAGTGACATGAAAGGGTCTAAAAAACAGAGTAACTTTCTATAGTAAGAAGAAAATGAAGTCATTTCAATCTATTTTTCTGGTAATGTAACATCCCACTATGGGCCCAGTCCCATAACCATACTTGTGTTTTGTCTCACTGGAGTCAGGTAATTTGTTTGGAGAATAACATTTAGGTCTTAATCACTTTCCTCCAATTCCTTAAGTCATTTCTGGATGTGCAGCCCATTCAACATCACATACATCCATGCGTGATAGTTCACATAGAATATGAGGTTTGTAGAGCCCTCAGCTGCTGAGCCTGTTTTTACTGCTCAGGCTGCATGACTCCTGCAATTATTTATGGGGGTTTCAGTGAATGTATTTTCATAAACTAGATCATAAAGCTTACATCAGTTTCAGACTTTTCCTCTGGCAGTGTTTGTAATGGGATATCTGTAATAAAGGGCCTTTTGAAAGTAGTTAGACAGAGAAATTCTCAATTCCTGATTCTGCTCATATTTCTTATTTATCCAAAACAAAAAATACCTAAATGAAGAAAAACTGCCTTTAATGTTTCAAAAATTCTTATTGAGAGCTTGGGACAAGACTTCCTCTAATGTTACCTCAGTGAAAATGTTGAGGAGTAATTATTTTTTCTTTCTCCACTGCTACATGAGCAAAAGAAAAAAAAAATGTGCAACATTAATGCATTGCGCTTACTCAAACAGCATCTCCTAAACTCAAACAGCATCTCCTAATATTAGGGTCTGAAATATTACAATGATAATTATTTCTCTAATGAAAGTGTGACACATTTTATCTAAAATAACAGAGACATGATTAGCCTGTACTGAAGTCAATGACTGTTCAAATATAGTCTCATTCAAACAGCACTTTTTTTTTATGCCAGGCTTCCATACTTTTGTTTTTTAATTTAGTTAACACTGTTTAATAACAAAACTTTTGAGGGTTTCTCCAGAATTCCAGAGCTTTTGTGAGACATATGTATGTATTAAAAATGCAGTTTCCAAATATTGGTACGCGTTATATACTGATTTTTGTTTTAGAACACTAGTTGTTAAGAAACAACTAAACAGGTAAAGAGAAACAGAAGTTGAACTTGTTTGTTCTATACTATGCATATTAAATGTCATGTAAGTGTAAAATAATTCACTTAAGATATTAGAAACATATACACAAAGCAAGGTGGAGTACTTCTTGAAAATAATTATAATCTCATTGAGTAGATGATGTCAAAAACACTTTTCCCATGCACATGCATCTCTTTTTACCTTGGTATGGTCTTTTAAACTTCTCCTTACACTGAAATTTTCAGAGACAAATACTGTATCTGGTTGTTGCCTGGTATGAGACTAGCTGGGACTAGATAGCAATACAAATACTTAAAATAACAATAGGTGCTGAGATTCAGATTTCCTTTTATGCACTTTTTTTTCCCCATTTTTTAGGCTCCCCATAACACATACAGTGCAAAAGCCTATAATGAAGTCAAATGGCAGCCTCTTTGAATAAATAGAATGCTGGTGTCCTAATATCTTGTGAGGGTAGGTATTTCCACCTGAAAAAAAACAGTAATTGGATTTTAATAATTCTTTCATTTTTATTGAGAACTTTGAAGTTGAAGCCCTTCCTGAGCAGTTTTGGAAGAGTTTTTAACTGTTTGAATAAACATCTGGTCTTACAGAAAGGTAACCTCCTCCTGAGATTGAAATGAGAATTATACTTGGTGGCACAATAAGAACGTGGACCTGTTAAAATTTGGAAATTAAAGGATTCTGTTTGGTCTCCCATAATCGGTCATTTTGTGAATTATATTCTCTGTCAGCTCTGTGCCCAGTAGGTTATTGTGTTACTCTGAATAAGTTTTTAAACCTTTCTGTTGAAAAATGGGTTAAATCTGGAGATCTAATATGCTCCATAAATATATTTGATGTTATTCTTAAAGGCTCTGGAGTATCCCTGCCCATGTCCACTCTGGCGTTTTAGACTTTTTAGAACAGGGCTCATCTATTGGGTTAATTACCACCAAGTTTTTCTTTTGGTCACTTTTGTAGTAAATATCATAAATAATAAAAAATCTAGTGCCAATAAACCACTAAATATTTCATTGCATTATTCTGTACACATGATGATGATGTGATGAAGCACTTAGAGCACCTACATAAAATCTGTGAGGGAAAAGACCCTCTTATTTCATTGTAATGTCCCACTTCACATAGAATTTGTTTTCCCCAAAACAACTAAAATAATTCAATATGGTATGAGTTGCAAAAACAAACACATCAAAGCCTTCAAAAGGATCCACATGGATAGGTCATTAGGACTGCATGGCCTCATATAGTTCGTTAAAATTCTCAGAGGTTAGTTTATATCTTGATACTTTAATAAACAGTTTCAGCTTTGGTGAAAGCTGGAAAGCTTAATCCATTAAGAGCCATTCAGAACCAAAACAAACAAACAAAGCTTTAACCACTTCAGTGACAACAACACAGAACAAACAAGCAGTCTCCTTCGAAAATCCCAGCAATTTTAGGATCAATAGCCTCACTCTGTTCTTCTAAGTGATGAAAGCTAGAAAATCTCTGCTGTCGGCTCTTTTCAAAAATGTTTCTGGCAGAACTATAGTTGCAAATTTGATTAGTTTAGTTTAGTAATACCCATGTAGTCTAGAAGACTGACTTAAGTACTACCACCAGTCACAATGAAGACTAACTCAAACATCACTTTTAGCTGAAATTTCCTCTCCATACCCTTAATTTACAATGTTAAAATACCTTTCAACGTCTCTTCCAAGTCCTTATACATAGAGTTCTTCGAGTATTTTTCTAATTACCAGCAGTAGGTTTTTTTTCCGTTTTATATTGCAAATTAAAAAAAATATATATTAGAAGCATTGTTGTGAATGTAAAACCAGTACAGTGATTTAATCTACTAAAGAACATAAGGCTGTTTCAAAGTCCATTTAACCTGTTTAACCTTATCTGCCAATATGGATAATCAAATCAGCAAATACATCTATATACACAGAAAGAAGAAAAATAAACATTTTTTTTCTTTATGAGATTAAAAGCCTGCTAGGTCCATTTAAACACTGCCATTGTATATTGACTTTCGTGAAAATAGCATTTACTTCCCTTACTTAGTCTAGGCTTACTTTATTCAGCAGAGCTTGCATATAGTAGATCTGTTATCATTCCAAAGAATTTTAAAGTATTCCTGCATCTTTATACAAATATTGATGCCTTTGTTTCCCATTTTTAAATGCAATAACTAATATATTTGTTATTTTGGTTTTTTATTTAAATTTCACATTTACCCTTAATTATAAACTCAGAAGTAAAATAGGAGGAGTATTTATTTTTTAGCCAGCTGTGTCAGCTAGTTTGTGTTTCACCCATAAATTATCTCAAAGCTTTAAATTACATACCTTCTTAAGTAGTCAAAAGACACTGTAGGGATTGCCTGTATATGTCTACAAGCTAATTCTACCAAGAATTGCTGAGGTTTTTTAAACAGCAGACCTTACTAATTGTATTTTTAAAATTAAATCAATAACGTAAAATGCTGTCAATATGAGAAACAGCAGCAGTAAAACAGAACCTGTCCCTGAATTCTTGTTTACAGATCACATAGTCTGCCCAAATTTTTCACCGAAAAGGCATAAAGTCAGAATAACATTTAAAATATGTGGCTTTACACAGGGACACTGTGTTGTTTAGTCCTGATTCATTAAGATGCTTGATGCATAAGTGAGTTGTCAAACGATGTGTGGGTGGCTGTAATGGCAGCATGTAGGTTTGTATGGAAAACAAGTATGGCACTGTGAAGATTTTTTCTCTCTTTCATCATATAGGTACTCACATGTAACACTTGTGAAGGGTCTGCTAAGAACCTTGCTGTCAAACGAACTGATTCACCAGAAACACATGCAAGTTTAAAACAAAGTTCTCCAAAGGCAGAAAAAAAAAATCATACCACCTAGACTTTCTGTAGCCTAACCAAGTGACAGACACATAGACAACTTCATTGCTGCCAGAACAACACTCTGCACAACCCACCAGCAAGCTATTTGTCACTGCTACAAGAATATCCTCCGCATCTTGGCATCAGGGTCCCTGTGTAGCCAACTGTGCTTGCACAGTACTGGAAGTGCCATCCAGTAATAGGGAGGAAAATTATCAGAGGATCTCATTATTATTACAAAATGTGTTATTGTATGAAAAACATATCTTTATAGCCATAAACATGAAAGGTTTATAGGAAAATACTGCTTTACAGGACACCAGAAAATGGTATTCTATATGACTTTATGAATAGTTTATTTTTAACTCCACTTCCTTTTCCCACTCTCCAGTCATCCTGTCTACCAAAAATGAGACTAAGCATGCCATTCATCTGGTATAATACGGTAGGCTTTTCACTATTGTTTGTAGAAATAAGGGGTTAAAATAATCTCTAGCGTTATGCCATTATGCATTATCCCAGAGTTGAACGCGTTTGAGTAACTTTGCAGGTATAATGTTTAACTTTAAAATTTTAATGTAAGATGGTAGTAAAACACATTTTACTTCTAGCAGATCTTTTGGTGTGAAACATGAAGTCACATATTGCTATTTATGTCACAAAGGTCAAGTGCTTTCATTCTGCATTGTGTTTTGCAGTTCAATTCATTACAAGCCCAAAGCAGTATATCCTTTGATATAATCTTGATCAATGCAGAAAAAATCAGTTTATTAGGGATTTTTTTCTAATTAGGTCATACATATCACATTTAGTCCCACATATTTACAAAAGTATTAATGTTTGTTTTGCTTTTGCAATTGTCTGATTATCATCCTCATTCAACTACTTCTATTGAGCAGAGGGGTAGAAAAAAGGGAAAGCAGTCTATTTCCAGTGGTTCTAGGAAAGTGAGATAGGACAATGAAAAATTATGACTATGAAAAACAGTAAAAATAATTTCCTAAGAGACACAGAGTATAAATAAAGTAGCAGGAATTACGAGGAGTTCTGATCATTTAAAAAAAATAAAAAATAAAACAAAAGGATATCAAATAACCAGATTAAAATCAAAGACAAAAAGAGGTGAGGGAAAAAAATCCATTTTATAGGAAAAAGCTCATAGGGGCTAGTGTAGTAATCAATTAATAAAACAATCTGAATTTTTCAAAGTTTTCATTAACCAGGTCATCCTTCTTAACTGACCCAGTGTTTTATCATTAGAGCATGATGTAACTTTAAAGGCGTATGTGGATGTTCAAGAAAGATAGCCATTCGTTTATTTTGTGATTGTGACTTGAAGCAAGGAACATCAAGTAAAGAGCTCTCCCTTTACAGACAGGTGGACATCCAAGGTACAGTGTGGGTACAGAGCCAATGTAGTGCCATATTACATGTGTGTGATATGTGCACAAAGCACACAGACCAGGACATTCACAACCTGAGAGTACCACAGTGCTGATTACTACAGCATATGTTGTATCCATTTTGTGCAAATTCATGAAATTTATTCTATGGAAAATATATTGGTAGCTGCACAAGGTTAGTCCCTTTAATGTACGGAGTAAACCTCGTCAAAGACCCTAACATCTCATTATTCAAATAAGGCACTGAACAAGCTCATGGGAAAGCTGAGTATCATTTTCCTCATCCATAACCTTAGCAAGACTCTATTTTGTGATTAGAACAGTGTATTCAGAGCTCCTTACAAAAGGGGAAGAGACCCCAAGGGTCTTATCAGTCAACCAATATCCTTCTCAATGTTGCCATATTGTGAGTGTGAGAACATGGGCTCTGTACTATCTTGACTTTTTTTAGTCTCTCCTCTTACGTGTAGTTCCTACCTTATGCAGAATAACTGGAGCTACTGGTGGGCAACCCTTTCAGGTTATGGAGATAAACCAAAAGATCAAAAAGCAAGAAGTATCCATAGAATAATACTTCATTGGAAGTTGAATTTTAGACTATAAACTCATCATCAAAGGCAGATAGACTTGGGAGAGGAGAAAATAAGAAGACAAAATGGTAAAATGACAAAATGAAAGATTGCTGTATACACAACCATATTATAATACTCTTATAGATTCCTGTTCCACACTCAGATGCTGTCCATTTAGACCAGACCATGTATCCTTAAAACAGATATTGCAAGATTTTTGTATACCAGTTACATTTATATAGAAATGAGTGCACAAGTCTTTTTTTTAGCTTTACAGTGCTAGTTTTGTTTATCTGTGGCTAATAGTTCTTTGTGGTTTTAAGCACGGTAATAAGCCATTTTTTTTTCTAAAACTATGTTAAATAACTGACCATAAGTAATGCCATTGCTGAAGATGCATGAATAAACTATGACAGCTATTAGATTCTTTCAGGTAATGTGATATGAATTAGTAT
This sequence comes from Pterocles gutturalis, assembly GCF_000699245.1. Taxonomy (NCBI): domain Eukaryota; kingdom Metazoa; phylum Chordata; class Aves; order Pterocliformes; family Pteroclidae; genus Pterocles; species Pterocles gutturalis. The sequence continues at coordinate 18,516 of NW_010115855.1, read as the reverse complement.
TTTTCTTTTCTCTCTTTGGTCATTTAATTTGTAAAGGTGACTATTTGGAACCATTTTTATAATTTACATAATATATCACACTGAAATTTCAAATATCATTTCGTTCCCCCCCAACTAGAGGCAGATGGACATTTATATTAGTGAATCTGAAAAACATCTAACCAAGCGTTATTCCTTTTTGTCTCCTAAACTGCTGAGTTCTCAGTTCTATTAATGAACGTTAAACGAAGTGAGCAATGCCAAGTGGGCATCATTTAAGCACCCCAGATTCCTACTGAGACTCTTTTAGAAGTTACATTGACTTTTAAAAAGAGGTTTTTTTTCTTCGCATGTTGACACAAGGATGGCATTGGGTCTTATCCTGGTCCTACTGAAGTTATTGACATTTTACTGCTGAATTGAATTTTGAGAGAATCGGGTGTAAATGCACAACTAGACTTGGAGACTTATTCATTAACCCTTCTCTAGAACAGAACTTTTTAAACATTCAAAATTTTAAAAATAATTTGAAATTACACTACAATGAAAAAATGTTGTAGTAACCTTTGCTACTGAAGTAGCTGCGCAAGCAGCTTTTATACTTGGAGCATCAGATGCTATACTTCAAAGACTTCATCATCGAACTCTGCCTTGCTGCCTGTTAAGAAAAGGAAGCCTTACTTTACACCACAATGGACTGATTGGTTTGGTGCAAAAGGTCAACAAACACTACACATGCATGGTTGGGACTAAAGCTCAAAGAGGAAATTTTGCCCAGCAGGATTAAGGTGCCTATTCTTTCTTCAGTATGACTGCAGTGTCAAGGGGAGGAAAACATGCATATTAAAAGAAGAAAAAAGTGTAATAGAATAAAAGAATCTTGCAGGTCAGGTATTTTGCAAGAGAGTTGAAAACACTCAAATGCATACGAGATGTTTAAGAAGCACACAGAAGAAAAGTTATCATTTCTGGTCAACTGAATCAAGGAAATGATGATAAATCCATAGTAGTATAAAAATTCCTGTAGAGTGTGTGGTTTACCTGTATGGAGACACTGTATGGTAATCACATTTTTACTTCAAGAGGTACCATAAGTGATATATTCATGCATTCAGTTAAAGAATGAGGCTGCCAAGTATGTGGCTTGGAACAACAAAAAATATACTTAATTGTGCTCAGGAACAGAAGTATTCTGACTCACACCAAGCTACCCTCACCAGACCAGACTTGCACAAAAATGACTTAGGATATACTTCAGTTCTGCCTATTACAGAGAGGCTGGACAGTTATGTCCTTGCTTCTGCTTTATCTAGATCTTAATTTCTTTGGTCCACTTCATTTACTTAACATAAGTAAGGATAAGAATTGGACTGCTTGCTTATTGCAAGAGTGTGGATGTTTCCATGACTAAAACATAAACATGTCCTTGGTACTTTCCACTCACTGATGATGGAGCTGCCTGGAGGTAGCCCATAAGAAATGTTAATCAGAATGAGTAATGAGAGGCAAAGAAAAACAAGCCTCTCTGATCTGTATGCACCTCACCGCAAGAGGTCTAATTCCACTTATTTGGGTGACCTCTAACTACAGAGGTCTCTCCTCAGGCAGGGTTTCGGAGGGGACTCAATCTTTTTAAGGTGCATATGGAAAGGGAGGAAATGTCACCTGCCTTTTCTCTACTAACATAATGGTTAGAACATTTAGTTGAAAAACAGTTGTCATCCATAGCTCCATTGCCTTAGGAGAGGACTTTAGTCATAGTAAAGCTGAGAGTGTCTAGGGAATCCAGCTCCAGACTCTGAACTCCATTTCTTAGTATCATACAATACTCAGTCTTTGCAATTGTCCCTAGAATTTCAGAGGATATTTTCTAGCTATAGATCGTGTCTCAGTCCTAAAGAATAGGCATCCTGCAGGAATAAAGGGGACTTTTGCTTATTCCCTGCAACTTCCAGCTAATTTCTGACACATTGGGAAACTCAGCAGAATCATAGGCATTACAGCTGTAACTGACATCAGCCATAAGTTGATATTTGTGAAAAAGGAAAAGGAGCAAACCCCATCATCTATTACTTTTGACTTTTGGCATTAGCTCTGCTGTAACTTTTTAAAGGTGGCACAGTTTTAAACAGAAGCCAAGAGCAAGAACAATATGCGTCTTGTCTATTAAAAAAGCAGTAAATCAACCACTACTTTTTTTGGAAGAAAATAAAATTTTACATACTCAGAATAGAAAAGGTTACATTTTGGGAAAAGATTACAAAAGTCCAAGATACAACAGGACTGGGACAAAGATCAAAAGTAATAAATCTCAAGCTATTCTTATGGATAAAATTTAAGTGTTATGTACAATTTCCACAATAATGTATATAAACACATGTTGTTGGACTAGAAAATTGAGAATGAGGATGCTAAACACTATCTAGGAGCAGTTTGTGAGAAGAAATGGGAAAATCAGCAGATTTAATGGGAGTAATATTCTGCTGCCAGTGCCCTTTCAACAAATAAGAGACAGGGTAAGAGAGGAAGGAGATTTCCTGGAACCATGCCAAATAACAAACTGCTAATTAAGATTCAACCCAACGTCCAAAAACTTCGTTGGTTTATATCTATAGACTGCTTAAATGTAAAACTAGTGCACCTACTCAGTGCAACACAAGGCAGTGTCCTGTAAAGGTGGTGTTTTATTCTGTGTATTGTCACACCACGTTACATCAGGCAATTGCTCTCACAGATTCTGCAATTCCACAAGACATTCCCTGTCAATTCCAATATTTTATGAAAAAAACCTCCAAATTCTTCAGAATTACATTTATCGGTCTAACTAGGGGCAGAGGGGAGGAAGCACAGAAACATTTCCAAAACCTCTGTGGCAAAAGAGGAAGTGAAATAACCTATAAGAGAGAAAATATTAGGATAAATTTAAGTAATTCTGAAGCGACCTTGACCTACAGTTATTGTTTCTTTAGGAGTGATAACATGGAAGGATTTTTGTGTATGTGTTTTGGTTTGGTTCAAGGAGGTAAGAGTTAACTGCTGAAGTGAAGGAATGTGTGAAGTGTGCATAGCGTTGAAAGGTTGAAGTTTGGTTTCAAGCTTATCTGAAGGGTGAGGAGCAATTGAAGAGCGAATGTGCCAGGATCTGAACAGACAGGGAAAATGCAGCCTTCCTTGCTTTCTGATTGTTGAATGTCAACACTACTTATAGATTTTTGAAGAGTGAACCTGGAAAGATGTCTACATTTAATACTGTAGGTAATATTAAATTAAATATTTTCTAAACATAAAGAGAATATCCTAATACATATAATTTTATATCATGATTTTAAATCATATTAAAATATTCTTATTTGAGGATACTCCAAAAGAAACAGCATATTTTGTCAATTTATATTGGGTTCTTAGTTTTTGCTTCAAACTCATCAAATCATTTTGCATGTTTATGACCAACCCTACTCCAGAAAACATTTATATATACATATAAATACACTACTTGTGCTGTGGAAATAAAGCTAAGTATAAGCTCACTGTTTTGATGAATCCAGGCCTAAGAATAGAAACGACTGTAAACATTCTGAAAACATCTCAAGAGGAAATGCTCTAGTGTATGAAGTGCAAAACCAACTCATACGATATTCTTGGAATGCAATTATAGAGATAATATTATCGATCTGCCTATTAAATTCCAGAATGGAGACCAAGATAATTAAATTGCAATTCTTACTCTGTTTTCTCAGTTATTACTTGAAGTTTGGCAATACTTTTGTTCAATAAGTCTTAACTATTATCAAATACATGTATATTTTCACTTAAAATTTGCTATTATATTTTATATTTACCGAGGTATCCCTGCACCATATTTGTCTTTTACTCTGTGTTGATCTACAAATACTTGCTCAAATTTTGGCTCATCACCACAACTGACAAAGGACAGCAGTTGAATATATGTTGTAATCTTGTTTCCTGGTCCACTGATTTAGGAAAAGAAATAAATTTCCTTAAAGTGAGTTCTGAGTGCATCACCATTTGGGCGTACTGCAGTAAAATGAGATAGAGGTAGAGCAGTTCCCTCACACTTGGAAGCACTAAGTAATTCCTTACTTATTTAAAATAAGATCTCACTGGTTTGGAGATTACTTTTGGTAAATCCTAGACCTAAACTGTATTATTTCTTATATTGTCTTTCTTTTTTAAACTGGGCTTTCCTCCTGTGATATTGTGTATGTTTTAATACATATTTTTAAAATTTCTTGTCAAAAGGAAAAGTTAATAATTGTAGAATAATTTTCCTTTAGTTCCAATAAGCAGCTATTAACAGATCCGGTAAGTAACTGGCCAATATTGCTATTACCAGACACTGGTAAAGGACATATCCTTGAACTGTGAAGATATTAAGAATCGAGTTTTAGGCTATACATTCTTAAATGCATATATTACTAATTTGTTAACAGTTAGCTATCTGTACAGTTACATTTGTGAAAATCATTATCCTGACTAGGTGATATGGGATGCTCTTTTCCACTTGCTGTAATTAGGTCATAATCAATGGGAAAGGTCGGCTAAGAAGAATGCATAATGAGTGGGATACCCCAGCCTTTCTACCTTAAATCAGAGTTCACATGTGATTTTCATTAAACTTTCTGTAAATACGTAACATATTTCCAGATAAGAATTGGACATAGTCCTCAGCATTTAATTACAAAATGTTCATCTATTACAGTCATTAGATATAGTCTTATAGAAATGTACCATATATTTAGTATTTTAGACTTCAAGTTATGAAATATTTCCTTTAAATGGGAAATATTGAAACTATGCCTTGCAACAAAATAAGGTATTATTTTTTTCTTAAATGCTCTCTCTAACCAGTACATTTCTGATAACACCCAAATATGGACTATAATTGCAGTAAATCTATTCTGTTTACTAAAATTGAGATTTATAATGGCATTGAGCACCTGCCTCTCTTGGTAAAGACAGAGAGCCTCAGATATTCAACACCTCGATAGCATATTGTCATTTAGATAGATACAAAATGCAACACATTCCAGTAAACACCAGGCTGATTTAATTTTGTCTCTGTTCACTTTATTGATTTAGTTGGAATACTGCAGAGTTTACAGTGCTGCATACTAATTCCTGCCAGATTCTGCCTTCACTGCTCACACAGAACATTATTTCGCTCTCAGGGTAGTCCTGTGGAGCTCAATGGGACACCACCATGTAAGGTAGAGCAGCAGAATATGGTTCTGGTAGCAGACAGTTGTATACTGGTTTTTGTACTAATCTTACTTTATTGGTCAAAAAGAAAAAAATTGAGAGAAAAAGAGGAGCTCTGTGAAAATGCTTTATTTTCATTTCCACACACTGCAGAAACATTTACCCATTCAAGTTTTAATTTTTCATTGGGAATATTACCTGTTAGGACTGGTGAGAATATTTCAAGGGCTTGATTACTACTGTTTTTAAAGGGAATTTTCGCTTTTGCAAACACGAATAATGTATGTAGAGACCTCGCTTCTGTGTGACCCCTTTTTTCTTGGTGTTTTGAGTTTAAGCTACCAAATTTTTTAAATTATTGAACCTCATGTAGTATGGTCCTGAAAATAGACTCTGTGAGTCTTTCTTACTTCTTATGGAGTGACTATAGAGTGATATAACCCACACTGAACTGCTGCTCTTGTATCTTTTTTAATATTGAACCAGATATTAGCATGAGAGCTTCAACATAATTCTTATTAATTATACTTTCCTTGTTCTTCTGTGACTTTCATCATTATTTTTGTTGGTTTTTAATATAACTACCTTTGCACTTATGTCATAAAAAATTCTGCCTTTTTCTCTTTTTTAATATTTGTATTCAAGACAAACAACAGGAGGTTGAAATCAGGCCATTTAAAAGAAACATCTGCTGACATTTATTCATATGCTACATGTTCCACTTTCATCATTGAATGTAATGATAAACACACATTCCAGTCAATAATGGCAATTCCCAGCCAAGCTTTACAAATGGTCTCTTTAACACCTAAATTGACAGCTCGGGAGAATTTGAGATAGAAGCTAAATATGGTACATTTGGACACTATTTCTCTAAGGCTAGAATGACTGGAAGACTTTAACAAGCACATACAGTGTGGGTATGTGGGTATAGTCTTGACTAATAAAGGTAAATATCTAATTAGACTTTTGTGTTTTGTAAAGAACTAGTGAGAAAAGGAATTTTTTTTTTTGAGGCATGACATTATATCCTTAAAAAAAATTAATTATATTTCATTTATACAGGAGAATTAATCTTAAGGGAAGCTGGAATTTGAAAAAAGTTTGCTTTTTAAAAAATAAATGTTTTGCCTGATTTGGCTTATTATTTCTTATATCAAGCTTGCTAATCACTATTGCATTAAAATAATTTCTATAAATCTGTTTTTAAAGCAACATTGTCAAGAGCTAAGTGGAGTCCTTATTTAATTTGTATGTTTTTGTGTAAGAATGTTTTAGGAGCTGCCATACTGCAAAATACAACCTCGTTTGAAAGTAGTCTTCCTCACTTATGGGTAACCAAAGATGGTAAGTATAAAACTATTAGAGGTTTCATGATAGGAACAAACAGAAAATGTCTCATCACTTTGTATGCATATAAATATATTCTTCTGAAACAATAATGACCTCTTTTTGCATTTCTATGTACACTCTTTTACATTTTAGTTCAGATTGATTAACCTTCTTATAACTGAATCAAAAACCGATTTTATGTCAAGCAGAAAATCACAGCTTTTCTAAACTCCTTCATGTGTGAATAGTTTCTCCTTTCAAAACTCTTCTATAGTTCAAAACAGGTCATTCATTATTTAGCAAGAACGGGGAAATTCTACTCATTCTAAAATAATTAATGTAAAAATAATTATAGGATCACAAAGTTATCTTGTATAGCATAATGAAAAGTGTTAGACAAGAAGATAATGCTGTATCTCTTGGTTGAAATAAATTACTTTTCTGAAATCCATTCAGTTTAGTTTATCATGTTAGGATTGGTCCCTTTTATCCTTATGAAGAACTGCAAATTCACAATTCACTTGAAGCAGAGTCGCAAGAGTCACTGGTGGCAATAGTTACCCACTTTGTGTTTGTCTGTGGACTCAGCTCTGCAAATTCATGCTATTGAATGTAGGAGCCAGCTGATCTACCATGCCCTAAATGTGTGTTACCATTAGTTACCATTAGTTGTGTTTACATTTCCTTTACTTTCTGCTGAGACAAAATGATTATGAAACCTAAACCAGTACTAAGAGTCTATGCCTTTTAGCATGAAAATCAATGAAATCAGTATCTGATAGTGTTTGTAGCATTACAACACAAACACTTTAAAAAATTAATGGACGTGTTCAGTCCAAAGGTAATATGTCTTGGCATGAGTTTTCACAGGCCAGTGTAGAAAAACTATCACAAACTAAGTATAAAAATCACAATCGTAATCTTTCTGTTGTTATTTAAGCTTCTTTAAACTATGCCAATAGACTGGAGGTTTGAAGACTTTTTTCTTTTTTTTTGAGATTTGTTGTTGTGCAAAATAAGTCTGTTACTTTTATTAACCTGAATGAATCTTTACTTTGAAGAAAAATAAAAATGCAATAGGACTTCTGACCTCTAAATTAAGGGAATAGACAAATTCAGTAAAAATCTAGCTCAGTATCATTTAAATCTGCAGGAATGTATGTTGTATTGAAATACAAATCTGTATACAAGATTGCAAGACCAAACCAAGCCTTGTGCCAGTGACTACAGTAGAAATAATGCGCTAATATTGTGTAAAATTTAAATGACCTGCAAGTAGACCATTAGGCAATCAGTGCATGGATCTTTGTTAAAGCTTGGGAATGAATACCAGCTATCAAACATGAAACTGCAGGCATTTGCTAAGTGTTGCTTACCCAATTGCACAGAGTGCAAAAGGCAACTGTATTCACCCAAGTCATCTGGACTTTACGAGGAGTTAGCCCCAGATACATCAGAACAAATTCTGTATTACAGTGTTCTCTGTTAGAAAATGATTGTTGCTGCCTAGTTTCCTATCTTAGCAATCATTTACCTTCTTCACAAAATGTAGGATTAGTATGCATACCCCATTACCATGAATAATTAACTATTTATGTAACATTTGCTAGAGTAAAGCAAGCAGTTCCAGTTTCAGGCAATCGACATTCTAAGACAAAAAGATAAATGTTGACAGCATTCATTTCTCCATACATGGAGAAAAAGAGCAAAGACACGATAATAATATTTGTTTGTTTACCAAAAGGAACTAGGATTGTAATATAGTAACCATGAAAACCATAGATATTAGACTTCATGTTAGTGGAAATGCTGTCTTTCTTGCATAGTGATGGTCTAAACCACACATGCAGAGACAAAATATTATTAATGTTGTAAGCAAGTCTTCTAAATCAAATTCAGAGATGACTACTGAATGAGTAGTTTCTTTGTCAAAACCTGATCTTTACCAGTCCATAGGAAAAAAATAAAAAAATCAAACAAGATTTCTAGAAAGAAGGAAAGCATCAACTGTTGAGCCTTTTCCTTGGTCGTCATACACTCAAAGTCAGAAGGTTTGAATACGAGTGTTCTAATGTTTTAACAAAATCTAGAAGCTTTGCTAAAAGCTTCCAACATCTAGCTTGTCATCAAGAATCTCAGCAAAGGGATATGATGGGTTTTTTAACTTAGAAAATGTCTGCTTTTTACATTATATGTCTTCCTTCAAAACATGCTTGTGAGAGCTTTGTGCTGATCAAATTTTGTGTTCTAGACTAGAATAACTCAACTGCCTTCAGTTAAAAGATGTTCTGGATAAAATCCAGAGACCATCTTCTGGTTCCCCGCTGTTAAGAACTGGTAACCAAACGTTTATATAGAAGCAGGCCAATCATTTTGCAAAATAATAATTTTTTTCTAATATTTTAAAAATATCTTATTTAGGCTCTGAAAACAATTGAGAACTGGCTGCTACTTTGCCAGTGTGTGGCCACTAATACACACAAAAACTACACAAAGCTGTTTATTTGTGCATTTTACTTGGGTGTTGTGCATTTATTTCAAGGACTTTTAGAAGTTCTCAGGACCACTGCTGCCCACTTGGCTAAGATTGCTCTGATCTCAAGAAAATATTGAACATTAATGACCTGTTAACAGAGCTCACAGTGCTACCTCTGCTTGACAGAACACGGTGCCTGAGTGAGGGCAAGTGAGGGACAAAAATCTGCACAATTGCCACTGTGTATTCACTTGAGAGACTACTCTCCACATACAGTTTTTCTTTTTAGCACATTTAAGTGGTAGATGATGCAAACCTGCAGGTTAGCCAAAGCTGTAGTCATTTATGAGTGAGTTTCCCCTCTTCTGCCTTTTTTTTTTTTTTTTAAAGATAGAAAGGAAACATATGGACCCAAGTTTTTAAATGCTATTATCAGGCCAATATATAAGTATAGTTGTAATTATGTGGGTTCTTCTCTGAAGAAAACCCCCAAAACAAATACTAAAACTCAAGTAAATTAACTTTTATTACCATGCTAATAAAAAAGCTTATATTAAACACATAAAGATTTCTCTGTCTTAATAGTAAAAAAAAAAGAAAGTCAGAAGAACAAATTCTGCCAATGAATGTTTCATGACTTCTAGATGGATACATTTTCCAGCGTGCACTAGAAAGTTAATATGTTCTCAGAAGATTTCTTTAATTTAGTTGTTGCTAATTTATTCACACTAATACAGGAAAAAAATACTGCAAAATTTTTCATAACAAAAAACTGTGCATATCTCTGTGTTTTAGCTGGCATGTGGTTCTACACAGATGGTTTGGGGCTTTCTTTGCTGCAAAACAGATGGGCCTCCACTGTCCCTTACCAATCAAAAGAGAACTTGAAAAGATAGGAATATCTTTACTTCCATTGTGTCCTGTAATTCAAGAAATTAAATGCCTAAATATATAAATATGACTTCCTGTGTAAAATGATGGAATATCATATGTTTAATTTAAACTATTTTTCTATATTTAATGTGAAAACTGTTGGGTGGTAGTGGTTTTCTTCCAAACAATAACTAAATATTACAAAAAAGTATTGACTAGACGGAGAGCTATTGCTGTTAATCTTAGCTGTGTGATATTGTTGTATTTGTACTTTGCTGATACTGTTTAAATTTATTTTAGATGTGATACGATGTCATTCAAAATAATTACCAACTTAAGAGAGCAGCTTGTTGACAGATCATCTTTTATTATTTTGTTCACATACTGCACTGTATGACAGTAGCACAGACATTTATACTGTGAATATCAACCAACTTTGTTCTGCTCTATAAGCATTTGCAATGGGAAGAAGCGTGTATTTGGGGCATTTTATCCTATTAACACACCATTTCCTGCCTCATTTTGGAGAACCGAGATGAGGCTTCAAAAAATACTCCCTCTGAGGGACTAATTCACCTTAAAATCCAAACACTACCAGTGCCAGAGGACTATATTTACTGATCATCATATTACAAATGATACAGACCACGTGAGTCTGGGCATGAGTCTTCAATACAGCTGCCACTTATCCCACAGTTCCTGCCACCATTTCAGTTTTTATCACTTTTTGGTCGAATGTTCTGAGGAAATACTCTCTGAAAAATTCCTTGTGATAAATCTCATAATATGTTTTAGACCATGTCTCAAAACTTCCACCAAACTAAATGAGGTTGCACGCATGCTCAGAAACCTTCTGCCTTAGGTCTGGCTGCAGTGTTCTGCTGAAGTGCATAGAGACAATCATGCTAAAATATATCAGTTTCATAAAGATGCTATTCCCTTATACTTTAGCATAAAGCTGTACAATCCTTTTGAGCACATTGGACATTCCTTTTTAATGATGTTATGTCATCTCAGTAACAAGCAAAGAAAAGTTCCCAAGTTACATACTTGGAAACATTCTCAGGTGACTTTTTTCTTTAAAGTGAGCCTTTTTTCAGCTACAGAAAATGAAGACAGTCATTCCAGAGTATTACATTGAGGTAATATGTCTATTATAATGGTCCATGAATTATAAAAGCATATAATTTCTATCTCTGCCTTGAAAATTACAAACCTAGTACCACTTAACTTCATTAATGATGTACATTTTTATGATCCAGTAGCCTTGTGTGGGAAGGAGTCACATCTTGCTGTGTCTAACTTAAAGGGGGCAAGCCATCCAACTCATTTTAAAGTATGCTGATTTTGTTGAATGCATGGGACACTAAGCAACATAACATATTTTCTTTTCCTCTCCAATCTACATTAATATTTATAGTTTAACTTTTATTTTGCACATATTGTGAAGAATATGTTTTAACAGCAGACTTAGAGCTGGCTACAATACACCATCGTCTCTTGTGTAGGTGCAGAAAACTTCTAATTGCAGGTGATATCGTTCTTTTTATGTCAACCTGCTGGAGCTGTTTTTTTAATTCTTATTTAAAAGGGGGAAAGGAACACATCAAACAGTCATACCACAATGTCGGAATAGCTCTTTGAGATCCTATACATATTAAGATTTTTTGAGCAATTATAGCCATGAAGCTATAAAAATTCATTTGCTCATTCCAGGCATTCAGATTCAGGAATTATGTACTCCAGTTCATGGCTGAGGGTAAGAGATATTTTGACACAGGAAATATGAGTTGCTATGCATCTTACAGTCCACTCTTCAAGTGAGCTCTACAGTGACAGTCAGAATAGTCTTGAGACTCTTTCCATAGCCTTTCTGAATGCAAACACTATATTCAGGATGAACGTAGCAGACTGTATGAATGGAAAAGAACTGTACAGTGGGAGAAACAGGAAGGATGAGGACTCAGTAGTCACATAACTGTGATTATAAGCCAACAAGGTTACGATACATGTAGTGTGGTACACTTCACTCTTGGATGGGACTTTGTAACTCTTCAGTGTCTTTTTCTGAGGACTAGAGGAAGACCATTGATGGCTACCAGAGAGAATTTGTCTAGTCTTCCTTGCAGAAAAGCTAATCAAGAACAGGGATTTGAGGAAGGATGGGTTCAAAGGCCATGTGGCTTGTGGAAATTTGGGGGATAAAGAAAAAGAACCGCCTTTTCTTGTCAACTCATTAGGTAAAAGCAACATATAGTCCATTTGATCTCTCCTAATTTTTAATATACGTATACTAACAATCCCCTTGATACTATTCGGAATTGTTTCATTCCTCAAAAATGTATTTTTTTAAAGAAATAGAAATGCTTAAACTGTGCCCACTGAATATGCAGTAATCAAATTCATGAAAGTCTTCATGTAGTACACAACAGTACTAATTATGTACAAGTGAGTGGAGCACAGCTGAACTACTGACTCTTTTTTGGGACTCTCCTTGACATTTGGGTTTTCATGGTTTTTAGACTAAAATTGTTTGGCTTAGTTCATAAGTAATAAAGGTACAATATTTTTTTTTCTAAAACACAGCAAGAAATGCAGAAATGTACAGAATATTTTAGAAAATAAGTAGAATTACTGTAATTTTTTATATCAACTTTTTGGAATATATTTCAAATTACAAATGTCAGGGAAATTTCACATTAAAAAAATCAAATACAATTAAAGCAAGTGTCATTTCCTCCCATTTGCACTTTATTTGCCTTTCATAAAACCCTGTAAAGAAACATTTTGTCAACTAATAATTTAAAAAATTTGACTTGTGATTCAAAGTGTTAAAACAAAGGATGTTTTTTCAGCACATGTAACACAAGAGGGTTTTGCAGCACAGTTTCAGAACTCTTTCTTGGTAAAAAACCTTATCTAATCCTGTTTCATCCTTTAAAAGTGCCTAAACACTAATCTCAAGGGACAAATTTAATACTTTGCAACAAAGGGAATATAGCCCTTTCAGCCTGAATAGAGGAATTGTTACGACACCACGTGAGGTATGAATAACATTATAATGCTGCCTTTTACTTGGCGAAGGAAAAAAGTCTTCTCTTGCAACCAAAAGATTAGACCTTCTTCCTTGGGTTAAATTTTTTGACCCATGCTATATCCCAAGACACCTATTTTACTGTTGTATTTGGGTCTTCTACCTCTTGTGAAGTAAACACTGAGCAAATATAAGTAAACAGTTTGTTTTAGCTGAAGATAGAAAGGCACTATTTAATTGAGTTTTGATGATAGATGTGCTCCAAATGGTGCAAACATCTTTGACATGGTAAAATAATATTGTCTTATGGCATGTGTAACACTACATAAAGAATATTAGTTTAGCAGTTTCTGAGTTTACAAGATTTAAGTCAGAAATGACAAAAGAAAGCCAAATGATCTAATGTGGAGAAGAGCAAATAAAACTAGATAGCTTAGTTCTTTAGTAATAAGAATAAATATTAATTTTCCTTATCAATTTTTTAAGATTAACATTTTGAATTTTTATTCAAATAACCTTTTTCTTACCTTACTTTCACATCTTAGAGTTCTGTACAGTTAGTTCTTTTTATAATCTTGTCCAATATGATTTTCTACATTTTAGATTGCTCCATCTTTTTCGAAAGTTACATATTTGTGAGCTTATAAGATACATGTGCTAAAGATAAGGATTTTCTTATATAATTTAACTATCTCTAACTTAATATCCTCTGTAATTTAATGTAAATCTTCTCTTCATGCACTATATGTAGTTTGTAACTCATATATGCTGTTTTAATTGTAAATATCTTATTGAAGTTATACTTGGTTATGAAAAAAGTAGGATAATGGAGTAAACAGAGATGTAAGCTATTTTTTTAATCATATGCAATGCTCTAACGATGGACTTTTGGAGAAATAGCAATGGGTTTACCAACTAGATTATGCTGAGTCTGTCACTTTTTTAAACTGAAATAATAATTACTCCTCTTGTTTTGTTTCCTCTTGTCAGAACGAATTCCGTGAACCAGTATGTGATCAATAGCAAAAGTCACTTATTGCTGGTGAGAAGATAGAATATTAAACTGAGATTGCATGTAACTTAGAAATAAAACCTGTATTCTCTTCCCATTTGCCATAACATTAGATTTTTTTTTTTACCTCTGATTATTGAAGTGGTGGAATGATTTCCTTAAAAGTAATTTGTAATCAAATGCCAATCCTAAACTCATCAATAAAGGTATCCAATTCCTAGAGGTTTCGCCTGGATGGTTTGGATAGTCTTGCCACCATGTTGTCAAAACAAATTGTATTTTTCCAGTTCTTTGAGTTCAGCTTACCTTTAAATGTAGAAGAAAAACTAAAAGATTATTATTGTTTTTATTTACATTTCATTGCAGTAAATTAAAACCTGTGGATATATGTAAAAATATTTCTGATCGGTTGCCTTTAAACAAATAATTTCCATAAGATAAAATGTTCTGTGGAGAATTTATCTCACTGTCCTCAATGTTTCTCATGGAAATGACCTGCAAACCCAATCTTGATGACATATATAACAGCAAACAAGACACTTAAACTCTTTGTATCCTAATGTTTCCCATTAAAGACACTAGTTTCAAACCCAAGGGTAAGAAGCCCTACATAAATGTGGTGTTTTCTTTAACACAGAACATGAACTGTGGTGGTACTGGTGCCTTATTTGCTTATATATCTTAAGCACTGCCTTCTGTATAAAGATTCATCTGGTTTCTGTTTTAGGCAACTCATTTTGACTGTGCAAAGAATTGTGATCAATTGGGAAGCCAGCCTGGTTTCAACTCTTTTAAGGATAAAAGGTCTAGTAAAAATGAACAGGTCTGGTTATTTCCTGCCTTGCTGCTTGTGGAGTTATTACATCTGTACTTAGTGTATACAAAATGCTAGCATTCTGATCTGTTGTGTTTTGTACACACATTATCCTTACCTCGTGGATTATTTAAAACGAAAGCAATGAAAAATCAGACCTACAGTTCTTATATATAGAGTAATATGGTCTTGTTTATTTCAAAGCAAATATGTGCATACTAAGCCATGTTATAGGGGTATTCAGCTTAATTAACCAAAAAAAAAAAAAAAAAAAAAAGGGAAACATGAACACTAACTACAGTCTTTTGTACCATCTAGTGCAAAATACCCTATTATATGAGATTTAAACCCTGGAAGTTCCAGTCTAAAGCTGGAGAATTACACCTTACCACAGAAATTTCCAGCCTATGGTGACAGGAGAAAATTACCAAACTTAAACACATGAAATTGTCTTTTTTTTTTTCAATGTAAATCACCTATATATCTGCACTTCCCATAAAAAAGGATCATGATTAAGACTTTTCACTGTCAATTGAGGTGTTTCTTGCTACTGAATAAACAAAAGGATTTAAAACATATAATTGTAGTCTCCTTTATTTTGCTGATTACTGTCAGTATCACTTGACTGTTCCAAAATTTGTGTCACAGAAACCTACATGTAAAATCCATGGCCATCACAACTTTCTTTGTACTTACACAGCTGCATGGAGAACAGTTGTAATATTTTTGTCATAATTTTCAAAAACAGATTGCAGAAGAGATGTTTACTAGAGATTTGTCTCTGTAAGTTTATGGACTATCTCACACTAAGTTATATATGAAAGGACTGAGTCCTTTTATATAGGACTATAACTTTTTTTGGGGAGACGTAAGTTATTCTCTGTCAAACGTGTTCAGAAACATTCTTATGTTGTGAATTTAGGTGACACTAAAGAAAGTTAATTTGGTTAAATTTAGATTTCCAAGAGCTGCTGGGTAGTCTACGTAACTGGAATGTTATAATCACAGATGTCCAGATGGGTTAGAAAAAGTTTTCTAAAGATGTCACTTTATATTAGGCACCATCCACAGGCAACAGTCTCAATTAATAACATATATGTATTCAGGCTTATTCCACAAAGCTAGGATAAACTATGAGGAGGCTGACCTGAAGGAAAATTTAAGATAGAAATATATGAAAGTAAACTGGCAAATTTTAAGAAGCAATTCTTGATGGAAAAAAAAGATGGTTCCATAATCAAGAATGAAAATAATTTCGGCTAATATTTATTCTGTGCACTGAAAAGTCTCTGTTGGTTTATGAATTATCAATAAGAAAGCAAATTGGAAATAAATACAATTAATGTAAACTATAAGTCAAAAGGTGAACAAAATTACAAAAGAAGCCAAAGACAACATAGAAGATTCCACACCCAGCATGGCTTCCTTCAGTATGAGGATTAAAAGAATACTAGTAACAAAACAAGCTATAGTAATGCTGCAAACATACTACTAGACATTGCTGAGTAAAATAGTAAGACCACAGAAGGTATTTAAATTAATATTTCTAATGTTTGGGAAAGAAACTAACTGACATTTTCTTCAGAAAGCAATAATGGGGTATTTCTAGTCTGCTGTGCTAGAAATTCATACAAGTAAAAACCTTCAAGGGATAGTGTTTGTTTTTCAGCTATGTAAATGATTCCCATTGTCTGAGCACATAGCCTTCTACTAAAGCTTACTTTCCACAGAAAGGAAATTCAGGAAGAGTAGGAATATTACAACAGTGTGTCAAGAAGCAGCCCAGACTATAATAGACCACTAGCATTTTAACATAAAGAAAGCTTGGGAAAAAGCTGATAGCAAATTCAGTTGTCAAAGAATTAAGATACAACAATTCCAGTCAGCATGATTCGACAGAAAATATGACTTTTCAGGTAAAAGTAATTTCATTTTTAGATGAGATTTCAAATTTAATTGTTAGCAGAAATTGTACAAATGTAAGAGACTCCAGATTTGGTTAGACATTAACAAACTGGCCAACTGACAGATTCAACAAATGGACTTCAAGGGAAAATAATTGTTAAATGGATCATGTCTAGTATGCTTCCCTGGGGACTGGAACAAACGCCAAAGCTTTACATCAAAGATATTTAAGTAATATATCACCCTGAAAATTTTCCATCTGAAACAAAATTTGGTAAAGTGATAAATAAAGTCACAGTAATTTGATCCTTTTAGAGGGAAATATAAGGTAGAAAGGAAACACCATGGTCCTCTTCTCTGAACTTTAATGTAGATAGTAGTTGACTTCTCTGAATCAATGTATTTGAACTAAAAGTCTATATCTTCGAAAAAATATCCAAGCATGTTTATGAAAATGCTCCAAATATTCCACTGCACTGCAAAAAAAAACTTGCTATCCTGAGCAAGTTGTTCTGGTAGTTACTTATTCTAATTATTTAAAATTAGTGCTTTATTTTGAATTTGCCTGGCTTCAGGTTGCAACTATGGTCTTGCAGTTATGGCAATGCAACTTTCAGTGAGCTGACCAGACTTGGAGGTAACTGTCTGTCCCGTTAGCATTAGACAGTTTGGGTTATTACCTTCCTACATCAAGTAACTTCATATTAGATGCACCTGGACTACCTGGACTTGTGCAAAGCATTTAACACTGTCCTCCATGACATCCTTGTCTGTAAGCTGGAGAAGCATGGATCTAACAGATGGAACACTTAATGGATAAGGAATTGGCTGGAGGGACACACTCAAAGAGTTGTGGTCAATAGCTCAGTGTCCAAGGGGAGACCAGTGATGAGTGGTGTTCCACAGGGGTTGGTATTGGGACAGGTGTTGTTTAACATCTTTGTCAGAGACATGGACAGTGGGATTGAGTGCGCCCTCAGCAAGTTTGCTGATGATACCAAGCTGTGTGTCACAGTTGACATGCTGGAGGGAAGGGGTGCCATCCACAGGGACCTTGACAGGTTAGAGAGGTGGGCTTGTGCAAACATCATGAAGTTCAGCAAGGCCAAGTACAAGGTCCTGTACATGGCTTGAGGCAATCCCAAGTACAAATACAGGCTGGGAGGAGAATGGATTGAGAGCAGACCTGAGGAGAAGGACTTGGGGGCACTGCTAGATGAGAAGCTCAACATGAGCCGGCAATGTGTGTTTGCAGCCCAGAAACCAGCTGTGTCATGGGCTGCATCAAAAGAAATGTGACCAGCAGGTCGAGGGAGGTGATTCTCCCCCTCTACTCTGCTCTCATCAGACCCCACCTGCAGTACTGCATCCAGCTCTGGAGTCCTCAGCACAGGAAAGACATGGACCTGTTGGAGTGAATCCAGAGGAGGGCCACGAAGCTGGTCAGAGGGCTGAAGTACCTTCCACATGAGGACAAGCTGAGAGAGTTGGGCTTGTTTAGCCTAGAGAAGAGAAGGCTCCAGGGAGACCTTATAGCAGCCTTCCAGTACCTACAGGGGGCCTACGGGAGAGATGGGGAGGCACTCTTCATCCGGGAGTGTAGTGATAAGATGAGGGGTAAAAGTTTTAAGCTGGAAGAGGGTATATTTAGATTAGATATTAGGAAGAAATTTTTTACTGTGAGGGTGGTGAGACACTGGAACAGCTTGCTGGGGGAAGTTGTAGATGCACCATCCCTGGAGGTGTTCAAAGACAGGTTGGATGAGGCTTTGAGCAACCTGGTCTAGGGGAAGATATCCCTGCCCATGGCAGGAGGTTTGGAACTAGATTATTTTTAAAGTTCTTTCCAACCCAAAATGTTCTATGATTCT
>NW_010115854.1:334-1475 GCF_000699245.1 Pterocles gutturalis | reverse complement strand
CCGGCAGCACGACGGGTTTGCATCTCCCGGTTCACCAGTAGCTCTGTTTCTCGATTCCCTCATTGCTACCGAAAATCTGTGGAAGAAAACAGGGACCCCCCCGGGGCTGGCGGTTTGCCCGACAAGCGCTGCCCCTAGTCCCCGGAGTGGGGGATGCTCTGGGAGGATTCTGAAACTTTTTTGTCAACAGGCACGGAAACCGCGAGGTTTTAACCCCCCCGGGGCTGGCGGTTTGCCCGACAAGCGCTGCCCCTAGTCCCCGGAGTGGGGGATGCTCTGGGAGGATTCTGAAACTTTTTTGTCAACAGGCACGGAAACCGCGAGGTTTTAATGGGGGTGCTGCTGTCTTGGCTCGGGGGGGCTCTGGGAGCGTGGGAACGGGCCCGGGGGGGGGGTGGGGGGGGGGGGGGCGGTGTTGCGACCACGTGGTGGTGGTGGTCCTGACACCAAGACACTAACGCACGCTCTGGACACCCCGTCTCCATCCAGCTCCCGCTTGCCGCGGTGCCAGTCACTGAAGCTCCGGCTCTGCACGGAAGCTCCGGGGTCACTAAGACAAAAGGACAACCCCCTACCCAGAAGGACAGACGGACACAGGTGTGCGGGCAGACAGCACCCAGGCACCTCTGCAGCCCCTCGGGCTTTTGTCGTTGTTTTTAATCTTTTTTTTTTTTTTTAAATTTTTTTTTTTATTTCACCGCACTCAGATAACCCACCAGGTCCCTTAGCAGACATCCCTGTGCTAAGGAGGACACCTCGGGGTTGTCACGCCGTAGGTGGGGGACAGTTTATACTTGTGTTTTTACGACCTAGGAGATTCAGACGAGTTTTGTTTTTATTTATTCGAACAAGAGGAGATAAACTGCAGGTTCGTAAGAAATGTCTTCCGAAAGAGCTGGGTTATTGATTTTTCCGACCGCTGCCTGTTGAGAGAAGGGAGAACCAAAATTCCTAGAAAGAGATCTGGGAAATCAATTATCGAAGCACCTCGGCTTGGCGAAAGCTCGGCTAATGAACTACTAAAATAACAACAACAACAACAACAAAAAGTGGCTGTTAATCCAATCAAACGTAACCTCCAACTTCTCGGGAGTGCGTCCTCCTCCTGACAACCTGCCGCGATCAGAGGTCCTCACCGCCA
>NW_010115854.1:0-320 GCF_000699245.1 Pterocles gutturalis | reverse complement strand
CTCGTAAACACTGCCTTTCGGGAACAACAAACCTTTCATTTTCATTATTTTTTATTAAAAAAGAGGAAGGGAGAAGCGGGGTAAGGTAAAGCCTCGTACGGTCAGACGGCAAGTGCTTCCCAGGAAAAGGTCTTTCCACCCAGCACCGGCACAAATTAAATAAGGAATGGGTCCATCCAGCCGGGACGAATACTGAAATACCGCTGTGATATTGCAGCCTCCGCCCCCACGCTCCCTTCCACTCGGTTCGTAAGCCCAGCTTTTCTCTAAACATGCGCCCACAGAGCCAGACCGTGTTTTGATGCCGGCAATTAACGGGG
>NW_010115853.1:0-7630 GCF_000699245.1 Pterocles gutturalis | reverse complement strand
CTGTGATTCTGTGATTCTGTGATCTTCAACTGCATTAGGAGATTGCTTGTTATGTTGTTTTTCTGTGTGGAGGTCAGCTTAGAAATTAACATTGTAAATAGTATTGACTAAGAAATTCTGTGTTATGGACCAAACTGCATGTTAACAGATGTCAGTTCAGTTCCTGATTTAAACTGATGAACTGATTGATACAGTAAAAAATTAATATGTTCAGAAACTTCTCTTCCACAGTACATGTATACACTGCATTGTCACTTATGCAGCCATGTTTATATCACAGACCATCTGTATCTCTTGAGCATATATTATGAGAAACATATAAAAATACACATCTGTTGGGTTTAAAATCTACTTTCCTATTTCCCTTACTTTCTTAGAAGTCAAAGCTTAGATATATCAGGAACAAGCTAATAACCTGGGCAGAAAAGTATGATGAAATAGACAAATATTTGGTGCAATTATATTATTGAGTGTTTTTGCTCAGCTGCAATGCTTCGTCTTATCCACTATCTCCATTTGGATGTATCAATATGTGTGATATGATAAGATTTTGCAGTAAGGCTAAATATTTCTTGGTGATATACTCTACCTCATCTATTCATTTTATTACAGAGTTGGACTGCCAGTCTGCAAAATGCCAGTACACAAATTCCCTATGTATAGACAGTATATGTAACACCGCAATATAGTTCAAAGTTTCAATCAATGATGAGGAGTTAAACTAAGGATGGAAAAAAAAAAAAGAAATTAAACACCCCAGTAGTTATGCCTTAGTCCTCTGATCCTCAAATGTCCTGAATTAATCAAAAGCAAGTGTTTATCCCATAATCTCTATCATAGCATTTCAACAGTAACAGTTTTTCAAGTAAAATAATACTTCCAACCATTTCCTTACCTGCTCCCCAACATCCATTTGCAACTCTGTGCTAAAGAAGATTAACACCAAGCTGACTTCTAGTGAAGATGTACTGATCAGGCAAAAATCTATATTTCAGATCACTGGAAAGACTATGCAGAAAAAGCATTAGAGGCTTTTGCTGGATGATGTGGAGCGAAGAGTGTCTCACTTCAGGTCAGAATTTATTGCACTTGATCTGTCAACAAAAGTGACAAATTACTGCAGCTTGGGAAGCTCTTCCCTTCCCAACAAACAATATATTGGAGAGGCCAGTTAATAAGTCATCCATCTGTATTTCAGCATTTCAATTTGATACAATTGTAATTAATTTTGTATCCTGGAAAATAAAATTTCAGAAAATTGATTTCTGACTTAAGAAAAATGTTTTCCATTTTTACGGGTTTCACTGATTTTCTTTTGACCCACCTAATATAAAAAAAGAGACAATGCCATTCTAACTCAGTATCTGTTCTTATTTTGATAGTCATAAAAGTATTGACTTTACATGGATTTAAGTTCACATCGAAGCCACCCTTGCAATGCAGCTTGTATTAAGGAAGAAGGGCTATAACTTGTCCTCCAATAAGAGGCATGTTATAATACTTAAGTAAAATTAAACGAGATGGAGTTGTAACACTGTAAGTGGCTTAGATTTTGATGAAGGTCAAACACTTTAGACTTCAGTGCAAACTCATTTGCCTCAAGGAGAGGAAAAGGACTGGATTCCAAAGTCCCAGAATTAAAGCCATCAAAGACAAACATCTGCAGATTGGGCATAAATAATGTAAATTAAAAAAAAAAAAAAAAAAGAAAAGAAAAAAAAAGAAGAAGACCAAATGTAAGCTCTCAGTAAAAAAAAGCCTTCAGGCAATCAGCTCAGATTCTTGTTGTCTACCAGGGTTGTTAAGGTGTGTTGGCTTTGTCTAAACTGTTTAAAAGGAATGCAATCCACCCAGGAGAGGTTACATGAGAAGAGGCCTTTTCTTAACAAGACTTTTCAAGTGCACAGTGTTCACTGAAGCTCAGCTCAGAACACAAAGGGAGGGAGAGAGAAAGACCTCTGAGGGGCATGGAGTCACTTCCCCATCTGTCCTAAGAGTATAGCAAATAAGAAAGGCAGTTTCTTGATGGCACTGCTAATCTGTTTCAGGACAAGGACCTTACATACGTCTTCACTTTTTCAGTTTGAGTCTTATTCCCCATGTATGAATGCCATTTCCTGCACTGAAATGCACAGCTGTAATGTCACCTAATAACTAATAGATTTTTATAGCCCCATATTGTCCTCCAGCAGTGAACTCACCCCACAAAGGAGACACAGGTTCAAATCCCATTCCTGAAAGCAGCTCCTGAGTTTATTTAGACTGTTCTCAGCCATGGAGAGCTACACAGGGCAGAACAAACCATAGGGTCCTTGGAGGCTCCAATTCAGCTCAGCTGAGCTCACTGGAGAAGCAGTTTCTCAAACCATTGCCAGTGTCTTTTTTCATGGAAGTAATCACCAAATACCTAACTATAACTATGCATATAAACATGGCAAGAGCACTCAGTGCCTCAGTGGGGGTGCTAGAAATGCCACAAGATTTGGATCTCCAAGATGTAAACAGTAAATGGAGATCTGTATAGACAAAAATTTCATCTGAGCTCCATGCAAACTTTCAGTCGGTACTTGGAAGAAAAACAGAAAAGTGATCCAGTGTTGGAACAGCATTTGTCATTTGCCTCAGTATTGAAATAAGCAACATATGTAAAGGTTTCATGCAAAGAACACAGCAGCACAATGCAGTCTAAAGCTGCCTTTATTCTAAAATTAAACTTTTCTATAAAATTCTACAAAATCTATTGATACAAAAGTGGTTATTCCATTATGAAGCTCTGACTAATGCCAGTGACTAAAATCCTGAGCAGGAAAATCAGTGTAACTGGTGATTATCTGTCCCCAGGTGTTATTTGCAAAGACTATACCTGTTCTTAATACTGCTTATGAAAGCATGAATTTAAATGTCACATGTATAATTCCATCTCTTCATTTTTGATGATGCTTAAAAATCAAAAAATTGGAAGAAAAGGAGTGAAACAAAATCAACATTTCAGGTTTTCATTTTCAGAAGTATTTGGGAACATTTTTAGTTATAGAAAGGACCCATTCAGATGTTGTTATGTAATTCTGATTACAGATTTCATCATGATAACTGGGGACAGATTTAGGTGCACACAATTGTAGCAATTCGACTTCGGACAAATGCCTTAATTTTTTTCAAACTGATGGAATTCTATGCAATAGGATAGGAAATATCCATTCAATCCTTCTTGAGAGGATTTCACCTTCCCAATTTTTCTCAGGTTTGAAATATCATATGAATAGGCTTTCCCAGGGATATTTCAACTTCCAAATATATTACAAACTAAAATATAGAGGAGAAAAAAACATTTTATCTCCAAACTACGTGGTGTTTCAGGCAAAAAGTCTTCCAATTACTTTAATTTATCCTACCTCATCCTGTGATGTATTCTTACTTTGCGTAACTGTCAAAATGTTCATCTGAGGCTGGATAATAATTCTGGTTGAGGTCATACTTCAGTGCCAATATAGGAGCAATATAACCCTATGTCCTGGTTTCAGCTGAGACAGAGTTAACTTTTTTCATAGTAGCTAGCAGAAGTTGTGTTTTGGATTTGTGGTGAGGAAAAGGCTGATAACATACTGATGTTTGTAGTTGTTGCCAGGGCAGTCAAGGACTTCTCGGCAGCTCTGCTGTGCCAGTGTCTGCAGGTGCAGGAGAAGCTGGGAGGGAGCACAGCCCCAATTACTCGCCTAGGATTCAGTCTTAGGTTTAGGACTGAGACCCAAATTGGCCAATGGTATATTCCATATCATGCACATCATGCCCAGTGTACAAAAGAGGATCGGTCTGGAATTTCTCTCTCTCTCTGAGTCACCCCTCTTTCAGAGCTGTCTCCCTCCCTCAGTCAGCTCTGTCTGACAGACACTCAGGCTCTTATCTCTTTTCTGGTGGTTTCGGGACCCTCTCTGCTCGGAGATGGTTAGCTGGGAATGGGCTAAGACTTGGTCATTGGGTGGTGAGCAATATCACTGTCTATCACTCGTTTTTATATTTGTATATGTTATTATTATCATTATGTTTATTTTCAATATTGTTGTAGTTTTTCTATTAAACTAAATTATTTAGTTTAAATAATAGTTTTAAACGATAGTAAATAGTTTAGTTCAATGTTTTAAGCTATTAAGCTGCTCCCAAGAATAGTACCTTCTTTTCAGTTATTGTTCTATACTAGAAGCCTGCATTTCACTCAAGTCTTGAAATCACAGTCACCTTTGAATCCCCAGCAACAACTGCATCTGAAGACCTGTCAGTTATATATTTTGCATATCTGTTCAGTGCCTGCCGTGTTGATTTTTGTCATGTCAGTTGGACTTCATTGAGCACTGCATGAAAGTTTTTTGGGACAAGGTCTTCCTACAGTTATTCCCATAGACCTTAATAATAAAGACAGGTTTTTTCTTCTGGTTCCTGCAGTCTTTTTCACCGATTGTTCACTATTTTGATGTACGTACTCATATAAGAGGACCTTGATACCTACAAAGAACCCTTTAAAAGATCTCAGATTTTTCTGGAGAAAGATACAATACACAAATAAAATATGTGAAAAGACATTACAGACTGAATAAAGAATGGCCATGTGTTTGATATGCATGCCAAAAATCCACATGATGACCCTTAGAGAAAATTTAGTGAAAGTAACTATAAACAAATGATACTCCTATGGACTTAGAGTTAACCTTCAGGTTGGAGTTGACCTCCAATCTGGTTTTAAATGTCAAGAGAATTTTCATATTTTCAAATATTTCCTGATGATTCCATAAATGTATAATTCAAATCCAACGTAAAAATAAAGAGGTTTGGCTTGAAAATAGAGGGACAAAGTTCCTGCCTGACATTTGCAACATAAATCCAGCCAGGAATCAGAGTGCACTAGCTGAACTGAAAGCTGGAGAACTCTAATGATAAACAAGCACACTGGGAGGCACAGCATTATCGCTAAATGGATTATTTATGCTAGTTCTCAAAACAAGGAAGGGAGGTGAATAATCCCCTTCAAATCTCAAGGCTGCTGATCAAATAAAAATTTCCAAGTACAATAAAAAATTTGGCTCCTAGAAATATATTGGAGCTCCTTGAGCTTTTCTTCCCTCAATTCAGGAAAGAAAAAATTGTTCCACAGCTGCAAAGAATCAATTTTTGGTACTCCTGTATTAGGATTTAAGTTCCCTGTGGGACTGCTTAAGCTTTCTATCCCCTTCAGCTCTCTGTGGGAGGCACCTATGGTTCTGAGGAAAAACACTTCTGAGGTCAGGCCAAGTTTGGAGCTAGACAGCATGGCCAGGTGTTGAAGCCAAGTGTGTGAACCTCCATGGCACAGAGGTCCTCCAGACTCAAAACTGGAGTGGAGCAGGGGAAGATTCACATACAGAAATTCCTGCTTTTCTTCTCACATTGTGCCAGACTTGGCAGGATTTTGTCTCAGGTATATGAGGAGAAGCATGTTTTTCACGTAAATTTCAGTTATGTATAGCCTTGAAAAATTAGGCTGGTCACAAACCTGGTAGGTTTGTGCAAGATTTAAAAGTGAAATTAACACCACATGTACAGGCAGTGATCAAAAGCCCAGTGGAATCAGTGGGAAACTTTCCACTGAGATCAATGAGTTCTGGATTACACCCATAAAGCCTGACTAACGAGGCGTTATGTGGATTAAAAGCACAGGTTAAACTAAGAAATACAGTATTTCTGCACCAATGGGATTCTGGATCTCTTTGGCTTCCCTTAGACTTAGCGGTGAACAGCATAAAGGGAACAGAAAGTCCCTTGCAAAGCTATTGCATGCATTCAGATCCTGTGCTCTCACAGACCCCATGGGCTCCAGGCCTGCAGGAATAAGGAATTAGCTCGCAAGCTCACTGAGGGACCCTCAGTGTCGCATACATTACCAGTGTTTCATGAAGTATAACACTAACAGCGTGCATTTCCTTTTCTTCCCCCTCGCATGTGTTTGCATCTGTTGTGCATGGAAAGGCGCAGTTATATCCATTTTACAATGTCTTTCTATGTCTAAGGCAGGCAGAGAGAAAGCACTGTTAGACATTTTGAACAGCTGAGTCAATACCTAAAAGTCCAGAATGGACTTATGACCAGGCTGGTTTGCACGGTTATATATCCTGTAAAAAGTGCATAATGAGATGTGATAATCTAGGGTAGGAAGATTCTTACTGCTTTATGTTTAAATGAATTTCACTCATCAAATAGGAATGACACACTATTTTACTACAGATTTGCTATCACCAACACTGCTAAGAAACATTAGATACTGGCCAAAACATAGACATACTTCTCTTTCTCACTACATCTCTGTAAATACATGATTTGGACAAGTTAGGGAACAAAATAGGTGTTTTGACATCTGGGAGCTGTGATATCATTGTCAATAGAGAAGATTTTAGCTGTGTAATCGACCATCAGAAACAATGGTTAGGCACCCAAAAGCATCCTAATTCACAGAAATGAAGAATACAATTTCCAGTGCAGACCAAAAAGAGGAAGGTGGGCACTCCTGCCATCTGCAGAAGCAAAGCATTGCCTTTCAGCTCTTTCCACCAAAGCTACTACACTTGGCATGAATCATGACCTTGCAAGCAGCAGACGATTCTCGTTTCCTCTGCAGGAGGCCATAAATCCCATGTAGGTCCACAGGGACTCGGAATTCTGCTCATTTTAAAAGTGCCAGTAAGTTGCTGTTTTATACGCTGTCCTACACAGACTGCTGATGCTGGGTAAGTTCCTCTCCTTCCTGCCTTTCTTAACACCAAGCAGCTTGGAGAGCTGCTATGTCACTTAAACTGGTTAACCAAAGCTTTAAACATTATGTCAGGAAATGTCAATAAAATAAAAACTATCATATCTATCAGCTAGCTAAGATTTAAATGAGACTGTGAGTCTTGATGTTTCAAAGCTTACAGAGCAGCTGCATACCATAATATATTCCATAATGTGCATCAAAACACCAAACATTCCCCCTTATAGTCTATGGAATATTGCTGAAAATAAGATGTGACAAGCACAAATGATCACACAAACCTGAGTCACCACATAGAACTAAGGACTGCATCTAAATCAACATTTTGCATTTAAAGTATCTCATGAAGTTTGTATGTCTTCTCTTCTGTTCAGTCACAAAGCTGCAGCAACAGAAAAAGGCTGCAAGTACAACAAAACAGTACAGAGATAACTGCAGCAGAACTTCTTTGTATATTCAAACTGCATTACTGCTCGAAACAACACGAAATTTGATTAGTTTTAGTATTCTAGTACATCTAATTGTAAATGACATTGGCTTTATGCGATAAAAAAATTTCCAATTGCAAAGAATATAACAATGTAAGAAACATAAGTCTACAGTGCAAAGAGAAATGCTGGTCAAAAACTGTGATTCTGTAGGCAGCAACTTAAATATGTCAGACGGAAGTGCACAGTCTGCATTTCAGAATAGGGATCAAACTGTCAAAATTGTATTGTCTTCAGTTGTTTAAACAGTATTTGTAAACATGGCAGCGTGGATTCTAAGAAGAAATTCATAAATAACCCTGTAACAAGAGTTCTCAACATACTCAAGAGTTATATATATATATATATAAAATATATATATTAAGCAACT
>NW_010115852.1:70514-72065 GCF_000699245.1 Pterocles gutturalis | reverse complement strand
GTAAACCCAACCAGCTTCCTTACACTTAAACAAGAACATAAGAACAGCTGTCCTGAGTTAGTTAGACCAATGCCCTGCCAAGGCCCGGACCCTCTCTGTTGCAGGAGCCAGTGGTGCATGTCTAGGGAAGACCATAAGAAGAGGGCAGGCAGAATGCCCTCCTGTTGCATGGTTCCTGCCTCCACTGAGCTGAATCTTAGTGACTTTTTGATCCTGAGGTGGTACAAAAGATTTATTAAAAGTAAATACACTTTTTCCCAATAAACTAGTCCAATTGATTTTGAATTCAAATAAATTGTCAACATCCACAGCATACTTGGGCAAAGAGTTTCACAGCTTTGCTATTTATTCTTTGAGAAATAATTTCCTTGTCTTTATTTTGAACCCACTGTCTGCCTTCTTCAGTATATTCAAATGAGTTGTCAACATAAATGTACTGCTTAGGTGATGAAACTGTTGTGGCTGTGATACACTGGTATTTGACAGGTGAAATAGTTGTCCTACTATTTTATTTATGCCATTAAAATTTTACATTTAAAATACAGGATTCTGAGTTGTGGTGGCTGTAATCTGATTCTGTAAGCTTTTATTTATTGCCCAGTGTATTGGTATGGGACTGGCAAGGAAAATATAAGTATGTTCACTTTCACTGTAGAGATCAGTGTTGGTAAAATGTTAGCGCACAAGAAAATAAGTACGGTGAACTTAACTTTACCTATACCATGAAACAGTCCCCAATGTTAACTACTTAAAGGCTAATGAAGCATGCTTGGAGCACTCAGTTGCAGCTGAATTAATGCAGATCAGGAGCTCTAAACTAGGAGCTCTAAGTTAGCAGATTCACAATAGGTAGCCAAAACAGTTACGGTAAATAAACCCAACTTTACTCCTGCTATTTAGTTTGTATTACAATGAATCTTGAAAGTAACTTAATATTTGCTGAGGAAGAAGGGTATATAAACCTGAAACCTACTACTCTGTGACTCTGTGTTTTTTTTCTTGCCTTAACAAACACAGAGGGCAAAATACTGATCACACCTAAAAGAACAAGCAAAGGTAATTTCGCCATTGATGTTGGAAAAATGCAGCTTTTCCTTCTGTCCACCGCTGATTGCACTTTTGAGAAGAAAGTGGTATTTTAAAGGCATTTAAGTGAATTAGTTGCCAGCTTCCCACTGATAGAGAGCTTGGAGATTAAGTTACTTCAAAGTCTTTTGAAAATTTCACCCTCAGCAGTGAAACAGTGGTGAGAAGACATCAACAAAACAGCCCTCAAAACTAGTCAGAATTAGTCTTCGAGCTTAGTCCAAAACTATAATGCATAGCAACATACATCCAAAATAGTGACATATAGGTAGTGTAATACTAAACAAAGACAAGAAACTTATGTGACATTTCTTCAGTAGATAGCTATTTCAATCAAAGATGTGGCGATTTTGATATTTGGGGTAGTCTTTGTGTGAGAAGAAAGCTTCCTCTTCAGGGACAGCTCACTTCAGGGAAGGGGAGAAATGCATGCAAAAAGACCGCAAAACTACTCCTCCCCTGCCC